>NC_135888.1:62197142-62484341 GCF_964194155.1 Cetorhinus maximus | reverse complement strand
CCATATTCCTGATAATCTTCGACTCCCTTGTTAGTCAAGAATCTATCTATCTACCTCTGCCTAAAAAATATTCAGTGACTCTGTTTCCACTGCTCTCTGGGGAAGAGTTCTAAAGACTCACGACCCTCTAAGTGAAAAAGTTCTCCTCATCTCCTTCTTAAATGGGAGACCCCTTGTTTTTTAAACTGTGTCCTCTAGTTCTAGTCTCTCCCATAAGGGGAAACATCCTTTCAGCAGCTATTCTTGTCAGGTCCTTTCATAATCTTACAGGTGTCAATAGGACCACCTCTCATTCTTATAAATATATGTGTGTGTCTGTGTGTGTGTACATATATACATTTATGTATGTGTGTGTAAATATGTATGCTGTTTATATATTATATATGTATGTATGTGTGTATATATACATAAAAGTATGTGTGTGTGTTTATATATATATATATATGTGGTACGTATGTCTATGTTGTTATGTTTATTGTTTTACTACAACCACATGTTTGGCAGCTTCTGCCATAAAAGAAAACTCAAGTAGTTGCTAATTGGAGAATTATATTCCAGTGTGGTAATGTATTGCCTCCCATTCAGTGTCCTCAATCTTGGAAAGTTTTGGTGGGAGGGGCCAATGCTTCAAATGCGCCATATACTCATATGATTTCAAACCGAGTCAAGGAAGTTAGGAGAGAGAATCAACCAAGCAATAAAACCAATTGGCATTCATTTCCACGGTGGCTTCTCCTATTGACAATCTGTCCTAACTTTGACAGAAGATCCATGGAAACCCCAGCAAAATGGCACAAACACTCTTATTGCTAATGCACTAGTGTCTCTGAGAATTTTCTATTGATTTTAGGAGGGGGCCATTCAGAGACCCTGTGTGGAAATTCTACTCAATGTACTTATTCACAGGTCAAAAATTAAAGTCACCCATCCTAAGTAGCTGGATCTGTTACTCACTAGGCCAATTTTTCAGACACGGCAGTGTAAATTGGGACAGATGGTGGTGTAGTGGTAATGTCATTGAGCTAGGAACCCAGAAACCTAGGCTAATGTTCTGGGTGCATGGGTTTAAATCCCTCTGTGGCAGCTGGTGGAGTTTAAATTCAATTAATAAATCTGGAATTGCAAGCTCGTTTTCTGGGTAACCATGAAACTATTGTTGATTGTTGTAAAATCCCAGCTGGTTCACTAATGTCCTTAAGAGAAATAAATCTGCCATCCTTACCCAGTCAGGCCTGCGGATGGTTCCAGATCTAATTTTGTTGACTCTTAACTGCCCTCTGAAATGGCCTAGCAAGCCACTCAGTTCAAGGGCAATCAGGGATGAGCAACAATTACTGGTCTTGCCAGAGACACCTACATCCCTTGAAAGAGTAAATAAAGGTAAGAAAACGGGCAACTGGTATTGGGAAATGAGAGGGAGTTCTATTCTGCTGCAGCTCCAGTCACTCTCTGTGCAGGTCCAATTGCGGGTTTCAGCTGCAGCAGCAAATTTACATGCAACCAGCTCCCACCAGGGGCAATGAGATGCATGGCTAGCTAATCTGTTTTGAAGGTGTTGGTTAAGGGAATTAAGTTGGTCAGGACACTAGGGAGAACCCATCTGCTCCTCTTTGGAAAACTGTCATTTAACCTTTTATATCTGTTTGAATAAGGCAGATGGGGTAGTGGTTTAGTGATTCATTTGAAAGGTGGCATCTATAACAAAGTCACACCCCCTCAGTATTGCACTCAAGTGTCAGCCTAGGCTATGTGCTGGGGCTTGAACCCACAACTTTCCATTGCTACCAACTGAATCAAATGAATGAAGTCTATTCTCCTGATTTCTTAAACACTTTTCTTTGTTCTTGTTTTGTGTGTTTCCCTCTGCTGGCACTACGGTGCTCATGAGCCTTTGTAACATTTGTTCTAAATGATTTCATTTTTGGCCCTGACCCTGGCCCAATCCCAGCCCAATTATTATGATTCTAATGGAAATCCAGCTATCTGATATCCTTGAAAGAGGAGAAGACATATGGAAGGATGCCAGGCAGATCAGATTGCACAAACACTGCTCTTGTTCCCAACAAGGACTATCCATATACTTGCATCTGCAGAGAGTTGACAGACCTCATTTTGGCTATGATTTGTGCAAGTGGAAGCGACTGTTCCTGAAGGTGTGGGCACAGACCCATTGGCACCACTGAGCTGTGTGAGTGCCTGACTAACTCTCCTCACTGATGTTCCCTCAGGAGTACGCCAATCACAATGGGATTAACTCAGCAAGTTTTCCTAATCGCCCACTGTAAATTTAATGGAAGACTCATGAAAATCCCTTGGAGAAATGGCATAAACAAAGTTGCAGTGGACAGACAAGAAAATCCCTGTGGATATTAGACCCTAATACAAAGTGCGAAACAAGGAATGCCAGTGTGATCAAGAGGGAGTGTGAGATAGAAATTCCTCTTCGCGGTGGTGTTAAATGAATAGTATCACATTGGCTGCTGGTTATACTCCCCGCAAGGTACTGAATTCATTGACTGCAATGAAACTGAATATTGAGTGGTATGTACACTGGGCAACTGATGCAATACTGCTAGTTTTATGCTATGCCCCATACGAACATACGAACAAGGAGCAGGAGTCGGCTATTCGGCCCCTCGAGCCTGCTCCTCCATTTAATAACATCATGGCCGATCTGAGAGTAACCTCAAGTCTGCATCCCACCTACCCCCAATAACCTATCACCCACTTGCTTACCAAGGATCTATCCACTTCTGCCTTAAAAATATTCAAAGACTCTGTTTCCACCAACTTTTCAGGAAGAGAGTTCCAAAGACTCACAACCCTCTGAGAGAAAAAATTTCAACTCATCTCCGTTTTAAATGGGCGACCCCTTATTTTTAAGCAGTGACCCCTAGTTCTAGGTTCTCCCACAAGAGGAAACATCCTTTCCACATCCACTCTGTCAAAACCCCTCAGGTCTTATATATTCCAATCAAGTTGCCTCTTACTCTTCTAAACTCCAGTGGATTCAAGCCAAGCCTGTCCAACTTTTCCTTATAGAACAACCCACCCATTCCAGGTATTAGCCTGGTAAACCTTCTCTGAACTGCTTCCAATGCATTTACATCTTTCCTTAAATAAGGTGACCAATACTGTATGCAGTACTCCAGATGTGGTCTCACTAGAAAGGAATTTTTATCCCTATAAGCCCAACTGGGCATACATGCCAAGCTGTCAACCATTTCTACAGGCCCTGACACACCTGCCTGATAGTGGCAACAGAGTACAGTCCTTCCTAGGCTCCAGTTCATCAGAGAAGAAGATCCTGCCTATACTTGTAACGGAGGCAATTCAGAGAAGGTTCACTAGGTTGATTCCTGGGGTGAAAGGGCTGTCTTATGAAGAAAGGCTGAGTAGTTTGGGCCTAAAGTCATTGGAGCTTAGAAGAATAAGAGGATCTTATTGAAATATATATATGATTCTGCAGGGACCTGACAGGGTAAATGCTGTGGGGATCTCCTATTTATAATGAAGATAAGGAGGAATTTCTTCTCTCAGAAGGTTGTTAATCTTTGGAATTCACTATCCCAGAGAACAGTGGAGGCTGGTTTACTGAATATATTCATGGTTCAGCTAGACTTTTGATCTACAAGTGAGTCAAGGGCTATTAGGGGCAAAGGGGGTGGTGGTGTCACAGAGAGTAAAATGAAGTTAAGCCCACAATTAGATCAGCCATAATCTTATTGAATGATGGAGCAGACCCAAGGGGCCAAATGACCTACTCCTGCTCATAATATCTTATACAAGAAGATCAGCAGCTAACATACAGTATCGGGACAGTAATGGTCAGCTGCGGCCTAAAATTTGGCTCCATTTTTCTTCAGACGTTCTGCAATGTTGAACTGTAGGGATGGTGCCATGCAATGGCAGGTGCAATTACCCTTGTCCAACCAGCTCATCCAGCACAACCTGAACTTGAGCTGCAACCAAACAGAGTGCCAGTGCTGAGCTGCTCCATCACTTACTTGTAGATTCATGCCAACGCCTTGGATATTCTTTGCTTCATATTCCCTGGATCTCTTTAATCCTTTGATTTACCAAGGATGGCAAAGATTACTAATGGATGCAGATACCCTTTGAGGCTCTCCTAGGTCTTTCAAGGCTTTTTGTGTCACTCGATTGGGACATTTCCCTTTAATTGTTCCATCCCTTTAAGTGTTCCTTTACAGATGTTTTCTACAACCATCATCGGTGTGGCTGTTATGTCTGCTGTCTGTCTGAATCTGTACTTGAAACTATTAGTAAGCTCACCTCTGAAAATTGTATGCATTTGGCACACTTAATTAGACTGTGCTTCAAACCTACCACCATAAAATAATGTACACATCAGAACATGTAGGCTGCTGTCTCATTTACCTTTTAGTGAATATTCTAAAGAAAGAGAGAACTTCTATTTTCATATGGTTTTGGCATTCCTTTTTAAAATTAATTCCCTGGATATGAGCATCAATCACAAGGTTGGCATCTATTTTCCACCACCAGTTGCCCTGAGTAGGTGGTGGTGGACCTTCTGCTTGAATCATTGCAGTACTTTATGGTAAAGGTGTTCCCATAGTGCAGTCGGGTAGGGAGTAAGAGAATTTTGACCCATTGGCAAAGGAACAGCGATATGTATCAGGTCAGGAAGTCTCAAATTGCTTCACCACATGTTCAGTACTTTTGAATTGCAGTCACTGCTGAAAGGTAGGCAAAGGTGGTTGTGGTTTAACACAACAAGGTGGCAATGAAAGAAAGAAGGACTTACATTTTTAAAGCACTTTTCATGACCGCTGGATGTCTCAAAGTGCTTCACAACCAATGAAGTACTTATGAAGTGCAGCCTGTCAACTATCTACAAGGCACAAGTCAGGAGTGTAATGGAATAATCCCCACTTACCTGAATGAATGATGCTCCAACTACACTCAAGCAGCTCAACACCATCCAGGGCAAAGCAGTCCATTTGATTGGCACCTCATCCACCACCTTCAACATTCACTCCCTCCACCACTGACACACAGTGGCAGCACTGTGTACCATCTACAAGATGCACTGCAGCAACTCACCAAGGTTCCTTTGGCAGCACCTTCCAAACCTGTGATCTCTACCACATCGAAGGACAAGGGCAGCAGATGCATGGGAACACCAAGTTCCCCTCCAAGCCACACACCATCCTGACTTGGAACTATATCGCTGTTCCTTCACTGTTGTTGGGTCAAAATCCTGGAACTCCCTTCCTAATAGTACTGTGGGTGTACCTGTACCGCATGGACTGCAGTGGTTCAAGAAGCAGCTTACCACTTTCTCAAGGGCAATTGAGATAGGATTAATTAATGACATCATAGTGAAGGCACCCTAGGTAGCAGTGATCATAATATGATTGAATTTTACATTCTGTTTGAGGAAGAGAAGCGTGGGTCTAAGACTAATATCTTAAACTTAAATAAGAGCAATTATGAGGGCATGAAAGTAGAGCTAGTGAAAGTGAGCTGGCTATTTAAGTTAAGGGATAAGTCAATAGAGATGCAGTGGTGGGCATTTAAGGGGATATTTCAGAATATACAGAATAGATACATTCTAACAAGAAAGAAAAATTCCAAAAGGGGTACCCACCATCCATGGTTAACTAGGGAAGTTAAAGGTAGTATCAAACTTAAAGAAAAAGTATATAATTGTGCAATGATGGATGGCAGGTCAGAAGATTGGACAGAATATAAGAAAAGGCAAAAAATGACAAAAAGATTAATGAGAAGGGAAAAATTAGAGTACAAGAGAAAGCTAGCTAGGAATATGAAGACAGATAGTAAGAATTTCTACAGATATTTTAAAAAGAAAAGAGTTAACAAAGTGACCATTGGCCCTAAAGAAAGTGAGCCTGGGGAATTAATAATGGAAAATAAGGAGATGACAGATGGATTGAACCGATATTTTGTGTTGGTCTTCACTGTGGAGGATACAAGTAACATCCCAGAAATAGCTGTAAATCAGGAATTGGAAGGGAGGGAGGAACTTATGAAAATTACAATCACCAGGGAAGTAGTACTTAGCAAATTGTTGGAGCTGCAGGCTGACAAATCCATGAGTCCTGATGGATTTCATCCTAGGGTCTTAAAAGAAGTGGCTAGCGAGGTAGTTGATGTATTGATTTTAATTTTCCAAAATTTACTAGATTCAGGGAAGGTTTAATTAGATTGGAAAATAACTAATGGTTCTCCTTTATTCAAAAAGGGAGGGAGACAGAAAGCAGGAAACTATAGGCCAGTTATCTTAACATCTGTCATAGGGAAAATGTTAGAAGCTATTATTAAAGATGAAGCAGGGCATTTGGATAAATTCAAGGTAATCAGGCAGAGTCAACATGGTTTTGTGAAAGGGAAATTATGTTTAACCAATTTTTTGGAGTTCTGTGAGGAAGTAACATGTGCTGTGGGTAAAGGCGAAGCAGTGGGTGTACTGTACTGGCTTTCAGAAGGCATTTGATAAGGTGCCACATCAAATGTTATTATAGAAAATAAAAGCTCATTTTGTGGGGGGTTGGAAGATTGAACAGGATGAGGGTGGAGGGGGTGGGGGGGTGGGAGAAGGGGGCATGATATAGGAATCAGAATTGGGAATGTAGTGTGATTCCTTTTTTGGATTTCACTCCCCTTCCCAATTCAGTTGTAGCTATCCTGGTTAATGTCAGCTCACTGAACTGGAACCTTGAATCCTCTTGGTACTTATGGTTCAGCAGAACACCAGGCCATGTATTTATCCAGCAAACCATCCAGGAAGGTAGTCTCATTAATGTCTAAAGACTTTGCCACTCCTCAAACATGTGGGCGCATGCCATTATCGGCTTCCCCTGACTGCCAGATTTGTTCAGGGCATGTGACAGAGGTCCTGTGATGACAAATCCTGGCAGTTACACTTGGACGGTCTTATGGTTATGGGTAACATATCAGCGTGGGTTGAAGTTCAATTAACCAACAGAAAGCACCAAGTAGCAATAAAGCAGAGCACTTTGGGATACAGGGGTGCAGCTAGCTAGTATATCAATTATTAAATGAGAGGACCAAGTGTAATATATCCAAGTTTGCTGATGGTACTAAGTGGGAAAGTAAGCTGGGAGGATGTAAACTGACTGCAAAGGATTATAGACTTGTGAATTGATTGGGCACGAAGGTGGCAGTAGGGGGAGTATAATGTGGGGAAGTGTGAAATTAGCCACCTTGGTAGGAGGAATGAAAACATAGAATATTTTAAAAGGTGAGAGACCAGTAAATGTTCATATGCAGAGGGATGTGTCCTTGTACACAAATCACAGAAAGTTAATTTGCAGCTACAACAAGTAATTAGCAAGGCAAATGGTATGTTAATCTTTATTGTAGGGGTTGGGTTATAAAAATAAGGAAGTCTTGCTGCAAATGCTGGCTTTGGGTAGACTACAACCTAGAGTATTGTGTGCAATTTTGATTTTTTTTTCTTAGCTAAGGGAAGATGTACTTGCCTTAGAGGTAACAAAGTTTCACTAGATTTACTCCTGCGATGTGTCATCTGTCCTACTATAAGACCATAAGACATAGGAGCAGAAATTAGGCCATTCGGCTCATCGAGCCTGCTCTGCCATTCAATCATGGCTGATAGGTTTCTCAACCCCATTCTCCCGCCTTCTCCCCGTAACCTTTGATCCCCTTACTATGAGAGATTGAGTAGAAAAGGCCTATATTCTCTGGATTTTAGAAGAATGAGAGGTGAGCATGGCTTGGGAGAGCAGATGCTGAGGCTGTAGAACCTAGAATTAGGGGTCATAATCTCAGGATAAAAAGGACAGTCATTTAGGACTGAGATGTAGAGCAAAGAGGGTTGTGAGTCTTTGGAATTTTCTACTCCAGAGAGCTGTGGATGCTCAGCTGAAAAGTACATTCTAAGACTGAGACTGATAGATTTTGAACAATCAGGAAATCAAGGGATCTGGGGATCGGGCAGGAAAGTAAGTTGATGCAGAAGGTCAGCCATGATCTTACTGAATGGCAGAGCAGGCTTGAGGGTCTGTATGGCCTTCCTCTGCTCCTATTCCTTATGTTCTTATATCCCTATTATGGATCCTTCTCATGGATATTTATGGCCTCTATATTTAACTGAATAGAATCTGAGGACTTCTGAAAAAGTACCAACACCACTGCACATTCTTCTTCCTAGTCAACTGCTTGATATCATATTTGAAATTAATGTCCCTTTCTTTTATTTTCCCTCTTGATGCAATACATGTCAATCACCCTTTCCAAGTATGCACATTTGAGATTTTCCTTGCCTCATTCTGTGTCTGCTGTGTACCAATTGTTTGCTGTTGGTCAACAATCCCATTAATATTGTATCATGCAATGACCAGGAGAGAGGAAGGAAAACCAGATGGACATTGCAATAGCAATTCTGATGTTCCGACACAATCATGAGGGAAGGCTTCTTGGATACGGAGCCGTTCTGCCAATTGTAAACCAAAAGAAAGTGGTTAAAAGCCACTTTCACTTAATTGCCATGGCATCAAATCCTGCCAGCATGTTGATGTTGATGAGTCAGGTCAGGAGCTTCCATTGAAAAAAAGTTGGCAGGCCTTCCCAATGTCACTGTGTCTGGTTTAATCGCTAGGCCAACTCTGCTGATTGGCAGACTAGTTTAGAGTAAAGTGAGTTATTTTGGGAAGTTTCAGGCTGCTGATATCCAGAACAGACCTCAGAATGAACTACTAAAAGCAAAGTGGTAAGCAAATTCCTTGCTGAAAACTGTGGTTAGAAAATCACAATCACTGACAGTGAAAAGAAGTCTGCACAATGACAAGTTTGATTTTTTTTTTAAACTTTAAAGGGAGCCCCGCCTTCAAGAAAAAGCATTTGGCAAACATTTCAAACTTGTTTCGAAATGCACACTATATTTTTGACAGACATTTCATGAAAACCTTGCCCTTTAAGGCCCAGTACCCAACAATTCCTTAAAGGTGTCTAACTCATTGCCTCCTCTCATTCTTCAGTGCAGAATGACAGTTAATTTGTGTATTGGCAACACTGACTTCTGAGTGTTCTACCTCAGTAGCCAATGGGAGAAGTGGGTTGGAGAGCAGAGTTTAAGCAGCTCAATATATAAGTTGTGTTTGTTGATCTTTCCAGTGAGAACTCTAGTATCTTACAAGCAGATGAGACAACAGTAGGGTGAATTTGCGTATGAGTTAAAATTAAGGCTTGTTAGTTCAGCAGCTGTGAATGTCTTTGCTTACTGCCAAGGCAGGAAATGCTGGAATTTATGACACAGTCAATGCAGGGTCATTAGCAGAAATGGAGATGACCCTTATTGTGGAGGAGGCAATGGCCAAGAAGACTGAAATTGAGGGTATTAGATGGATGGCAGCCAGCCAGTCCTAAGGCCAGACATGAGGCCTCAGAGGACATTGTACACAATCACTGTTGCTATCATCAGAGCAGGCAGGAGGCCAGCAAATGTTTTAATGATACAAAAGAGTCTGCCAAGGAGTAGGTTGTGTTCAGTCACTGGGCAAGAAGAGCCAATGGTGGAGAACCGCAGCTACCCAAGAATCAACGCCAGCCTTAAAAAGTATCTCAGCTGATCAGCCTGAAGTGTGGATCAACTCCAGCTGCAGATATTGGGACCAGCAGCACTGACTCTGGTAAGCATCTTCTCTATAAATGTATCTTCTTAAAATATAGCACACAGTTTGAGTATCTGAATCTAAAAACAGAAAAAGGATAATGGCGCTAGTGCTGACATAATGCATTCTATTATTTCATATCTGGCAATACATGGTCATTGCCTTCCTGCAGTGGTTGGCTTGACACCATGGTGATGCACTGGTAAGATAGGTCTTTCTTTCTTCACAGAAACAGAGATGCTGCACAACAGGAGCAATCACCTGCTAGGCAGGACAAAACACTTCAGTTCTTTGAAGGTACAATGGAGAGAGACCAGAAAAAAGGCTCTAGGCCTGCAATGGCAACCGAGGAGCAGGTGGGTATAGGCATTAGGCAACCACAGAAACAGAATACCATACACTGCTGTGACTGAATGTCATGCATGAAAAGACTGGATATTGACTACACTATAGTCCAAATATGTCACCCAACATGGGGCCTATAATACAGTTCCAATGACCTAGAGATTTCAGTATATAGGTGCATCAGGGAGAAGTGCTCTATGAGACACAGAGTCAACTCTTCAGACAGCTCTGCTAGCAAAAGACCCATTTTATACTTCATTCTTAGGAATGGGCATTACCAGCGAGGTGGGCAATTTGTCCATCTGTGTTGTTCTGGGGCTTGATACAAAAGAATGACTTGCTGGCCACGCCAGAAGGCAGGTAGCAGCAAACCACATTGAGGTGGAACTTAAGCCAAATATAGTCCAGACCAAGTTAAAATGGCAGGTTTCCTTGCCTAAAGGTCATTAGTGAACCAGCTGGATTTTTACGACAATCCGACAGCTTCTTGGTTACTTTTATCGATGCCAGATTTTCAGTTCCAGATTTCTTTTCAGCTGAATTCAAATTTTAACATGCCTTGGTGGGATTTTAACTCACATTCTCTAGATTGTTAGTCCAGAAACATAAACAGTAATGTACCAATAGTAAACTGCTACTGTGCCACAATCAATCATCACCTTTATTTTGATGGGCATTGGAGTAAAGCCCAGTATAAGGGTAAAAGCAAAATACTGCGGATGATGGAAATCTGAAACAAAAACAAAAATAGCTGGAAAAACTCAACAGGTCTGACAGCATCTGTGGAGAGGAAGACAGAGTTAATGTTTTGAGTCCTTATGATCTTCATCAGAACTGAGGGTATTTTGCAGAAGTAATGGGCATTCATCAGGTCCATCTGGAATTGCCAGAGGTCAAATACAAAACACTTGGCGGTGAAAGCTGTGCAAGGCTCAGGCAGGTATTACTAGCTTTCTGGACTATTAGTGAATGCTGCTTGTTGGTTACACATGTCAGGAATTCGCTGGCACACAGCTCATGATTCACCATCCATTCAGTATGGCCTGTTTTCCTGATATGTAGCTGGCAGCTGATGATCCCACAATTAGTGCACTTTCAGAAAATAAGCCTTCATAAATTGACTTGACATTTTCTGCATAGTCACTAACTTGGCATTAAAATTATTACTACCGGAAAACCCCATTGTTTCCACCCCCATGGTCAACCTCTTCAGGAGAAAATTGGGCCTTATCTGGTCAATATTAATGCATGTAGTTTAGATTGAAGGTTGAGATTTGGATTCAGCTCTACAATGGCTAACAGAGGCAGATGTGTCAAGTGTCAACCAAACCAAATCGACTGCCAAATCTCCAATGGGGCCCTCTGTTGAACTGATCTTCCACTGGGCCATGAGTGCTGAGACATGGTCGCAGAGTGACTGACTTTATCATATATTGCTGCGTATGATGGAAATCAATTTGACTGAAGTCTACTGGTGTCCTGTGGCATCTGGCTGTGGTAAGAGCTCTGTGATGTTGCTCCGTGGTAACCTGTAACTGTGCCATGTCAGTGACCCATTTTGTATCATACATCAGACAGCACTGTTTTCAGCTGGTTGCTTCATATTGGAAAAAATACAAAGCTTGCCTTGATGAAGAGATGAAAACCATTGAGCCTTCCAATATGTCAGCTTGGCTCAATGAATTTCATCTCTTGCTACTAAGTCAGCAGGTCATGAGTTCAAGACCCATATTGAGATTTGAGCTCATTATTTACCAGACACTGTGCAGTACTGAGTGCAACTGTCCTTCCAAAGAGAAATTGCATTGTCTGCCTGTTCAAGTAAACGTAAAATATTCTATGGCACTTATTCAGAAAGAGCAGAAGGTCCTCTCAATTTCCTGGCTAACAGTCATCCTTTAATCAACACCACAAAAAACAAATTAATTGATCTCACTGCTGTTTGTAGGAGCTTGTTGAATGCAAATTAGCTACCACAAGTGCCTACATAACAGTAACTATACTTTAAAAGAAGTTGGTAATGTTTTGGCTGCAAAACACTTTAGCACATGCTAATCTGATGATCTCTGTAGTATGACTTTCCCTCTCCTGACAAGAACTTAAATCTGGCACAATGTCAAGGGATCTACAAACATGTAGCAGGATTG
Source organism: Cetorhinus maximus (assembly GCF_964194155.1). NCBI lineage: Eukaryota > Metazoa > Chordata > Chondrichthyes > Lamniformes > Cetorhinidae > Cetorhinus > Cetorhinus maximus. The sequence continues at coordinate 62,472,190 of NC_135888.1, read as the reverse complement.
ATGTCAGCAAACAGAGTAAGCAGCCAATTACATTGATGTATTCTCACAATCAGCAAACCAGGACATTAAAAAGGCTTTATTCTTCACTTATAATTTAAATTTTCAGGTAGCAAAATAAATAATTGGATTTAGATAGAATCTAAAATATCAATGTAAACAAACTAAACAAAAATCAAAACTATGTTGAGCTTTTTATCATAATGGAGAAACATGACATCCCACAAATATAGAATTAGTTTTTCAGGGCCATTGAGGGAGTTTAGCAGTAATTATGAAGTTTGTATGCTGTTAAATTCTCAGTTACACCGCATTCAACAAGGTGCAATTTTTTCCAGGGTTTTTACAGTGAGACTAGGGGCAGAATTGTACCAGATTTGCATTAAGTGCAGTAGCAGCATATGGGAAAAAAGTTGCATCAGCTGCAATGGCAGGTTTTTGCACTGTATTGTCCCATTCCCACCTCATTAATTATGCAGCCACAAGAAACATGTCATCTCACTGGCAGGCAACCTCTGATTTGCTTGCCACTCTGTTACCTTGCCGCTTCCTCATGCAGGGCACCATACTTAAACTGAAGCCGCACGCATACTTCTCAATGCTTGAAGCCCAGGACTGCTTCGGGGAAGACATGGCCCCAAAAGCCAAGAAGTGTGCACCTCTATGAGTCAGTAATGCATACCAGGGACACCTTCTGGATGCCATGGAGGCCCACCATGATGTCCTCTAACCCCATTCTGGCCACAGGAGGCCCATCAGTGTCATGCTCTGGCTTGGGAGCCAGTGGCACAGGTGGTCAGTGCCAATGCTGCACACAAGAGGCCGGCCATCCAGCGCAGAAAACGGATCAATGATCTCATCTGGGATGAGGTCTTGCTAGGGTAAGGCAACCATCTTATCACTCTAAACTCACACACTCACAAGGCCATCACACATTCACTGGCATCTCACTCACTGCCAGCTCAAGGGACCTCACCACTCACTCTCTCTCACACGCACACACACACATCACCATCTGGCCTCATATCCTCTGGAGGCTGTCTCTTCAGCCCTCACCATCTTGAGACCACTTGCACAGATCAACATGTGTCCTGTTTTGATACAGCAGTTGGTAAAGGCTGAGTTATTTAAAATCCCAGAGGTAAACTTTAAACAACTGTCATAATCTATATTTTCAATTGGTATGTTTTGAGTTGCAGCTCTGAATTCAGGAATAAGACCACCAGTTCTCAAGAGGTTTTTAGATCAATCTAAATGAAACATTTATTAATTTACAACAAATTAAACACATACATATGGCTACAAATCAATCATAACTTTTAACAAATTCCCAAATTAATCTCCACTAAGGCAACAATAACCAATAGACTTAACCAGACACTAGGCAAAGCATTTTCACCTTATGAATTCAAAATTAAGTTCCTTTGCAGACAGTTGTAGGATTACAGTTGCTTAGATCTTACATGCCTCTGACCTGCACACTCAAACTCCTCTCAGGTTATACATAGCCATCCCTTTTGAATGCAAATTCTTATCATATCACCAGGACCTTTGAACTCCACCTCTTCAAACAATAAAACTCCTTTCATAGTACCAATTTTATTAGTGATATAAACATTGCTTGGTGTCTCCTAGCTAGGTGCAAGATTTCACTCCCACTCTTGAATGCTCCATTTAACAAAATACAAATGTACCCTCTACCTACTGTTTACATCTCAACCACTATGCATCAAAGCACCCAGACTAGCTGGCTTTAATCCAATTAACACACACACAGATGAAACCTCTATTTTAAAAAAATAATTTTCAATAACATTATATACATTAATATGTCTCCCGGACAGTCCCCAAACACACCCTGAGATACCCCCTTCCTGAGTACAGCCCTCACCATGCAGCCTCTTCCCTTGCCTCAGGCCACTTTTCCTCCTCTCCCAAGCAAGCCCTAGCCCTGCAGCTGTTAAAAAGCCACCCCTGTCTGTGGCAACCATCTTATCCAAGCTTAAATACTCACAAGGCCGTCACACATTCACTGGCATCTCACTCACTACCAGCTCAAGGGACCTCACCACTCACTCTCTCATGCACACACACACACACACACACACACATCACCATCTGGCCTCATCCCCTCTGGAGACTGTCTCCTCAGCCTTCACCATCTTGAAGCCACTTGCACAGATCAACATGTGCCCTGTTATGACACAGCAGTTGGTTAATGAGGAAGCGGCAAGGTAACGAGTGGCAGGCAAATCGGAGATTGCCTGCCAGCGAGATGGCACGTTTCCTGTGACTGGTCTGGTAGTTAGAGACCTGCCCGTGAGCCCCCTAAAGGTGATGTGGTGCTGCCTGTGAAGCCTGGTGATGACTGCGAATGCTGCCCAAAGCAAAGTAGGCAAACAAACCTTGAAGTCCCGAACAAAGCGCAGGTCGCTGGGTGCATATCGCTTAAGTACAGTTATAAAACATGTTGGTGTGATCCTGAATGATCCAGTGTGGGGTGGTGGAGGGGGGTGGGGGTTGGGGGGGGGCGTGATTCCAATGAGCAGGGCTTATAATTAGATGCAACGACACATAAACAAATGAATAAGACAGCTGAATTCTCAACATGCGATGGCGGGAAACACAACCAGCCATTGACGGGTGGAGTGGACGATCGGCTTGAAACCAATTTTTGGCCTTCTCAACATATTTTCCCTATGAAATTGCTGTCAGTTTTACTGGAGCCATGATAGTGAATGCCAGCAATATCAGTGGCATTTCCATCACAAAATCTGGGCCATTATCTAAATGGAAGTTTTTCTTTCTGACTTGAATATACTGCTGCATTTTCAAATGTGCATCATGTTCAAACATTATTGAACCTAGTAACAGCAGAGTACTGAAATGATCCATACCACAGAGTAAGTTGATTTGGTTCAAGCGACCTCCTATTTTTTTCTCCACTCACAGTTGGCTTCCAGCTTCTGCATCCCATAAGGATTAGCTGCTGAGGTGACACATTCTACGTGAATGTCAGAATGGGAGTGACAATCGCCTTGGAAGGATTTCAAGTGTGACCTGGTTATCAGCTCATCAATTACTGGAGCAGGTGCTGGTTACATGCCTGTGCTATTGGTTAGAGAGTGCTAAAATTGAAGAGTGGGAAATAAGCATCAAGAAATTGTTGTATTTGCACAGTAAATAAACAATTAAACTTGCTGCAGAAAGTTCTGGTTGCTATTTAGTGGCTTCCAATATTTTATGCTTCCAATAGCCTTGCACTTTGCAATTAAATGGTAATGACTGCACATGCTGTAACTCTTTCGAGTTATCAACAGTCACAGATTGTAACTCTTTCGAGTACATTCACAGTTCTTGGTTTCCAGGAGTGGGACATGAACCCACAACCTTCTGATTCAAAGGCGAGGGTGCTATGAACTGAGCCACAGCTGACACCTCTGCACATGCTGTATAAAGCACACAATCAGGATGCAATTTAAATTGATTTATTTAACTGATTAAACTGTTCCATTAAATTGATTTGCTGTGGATTCTGGCTAGGATTCGATGCTACATTATTTTTAGCATGTCAGAATCTAGAGTTACCCTCGTCCCTCAAAGCATGTGGGTCCGCTAATCTTTACGTAACAAAAAAGCACCATGATGACTCCACAAGTAACACATGAATTTAAAAAAAATTGAAATCTGAACCTGGGCATTTGGCTGTCTCATTCATATATTTATGTGTCATTTTCCATTGACAAAAAAAAACTTAGAATTACACATTTTCCTCCTTATAATTCAGAGATAAACATTCTTCCAATAATCAGCTACCACTTCAGAGCTTTACTCACCATACAAATCCTGCAATTGAATTGGTTGAGGAGATGGAGTATTGTACCCACATTCATCAAGGTCCCGTTGCCCTTGTCATCAATCGGCCCTTTCTGCAATTTGTGCTGCAGAATTAATTGGAGTCAAATGTTGCAGGGTAAAAATCCATTTCACATCACTCATGGTGATATTCCAGCTCCAGTAAATTCTGGCTCAAACTAATTGGCATGTTGCATTCTTGTCATATCACTGTTGACCTGCTGCTTTCCACCAGAGATTTCCCCACTGCTCAGTGAGTAGAAATGTATAGAATAGAAAAATCTCCAAACTAGCTAATCCCAAATCCTAAGATTCTGATGGAGATAACAGATGAAAGTAGTAGGATGGATCGGTGTTTGAAGCCTAGTTTTTGAAATAAAAACTATAAACGTTCTGCGTATATGTTACAGCGATGAAAAGATGCTTCAAAAACATTTGCAATGCTTTGAAATGTCCATGGAAAACAAAATTAGTGACATGCTAATCATGAATGACGTTTGAGAGTATACTGGGACCATAGTTAACTGCAAAAGCAGCAGTAAGATGATTTTGGACAGCTCTGACGATGTTCTGAGAAGAAAGCACTGTGTCTCAATGGACATTTCAATCTATTTCAATTAATGTAATGGGAATCTCATTGAACAAAAGAACAATGTGTAGCTTTGAGAGAGCCAAATATATCAGACAGAAGTTCTCATTGCTGACAGAACTCAGGCAAAAAGTGGCAACACAGGGCCAAGAAAGAGCTGCATTTTTTTCCACATGCATGGCATTCATGACCCCAGTTGAACCATCCAGGGACAAAACCCAGCGGAAATATTAGGTAGAGTTTTACAATGTTCGATTGCTTGCATGGATCATTGGAGGGATCTATACTCACTGAATATTGCAGTTGCAGCTTTTGCATCTAATTTTGATTGTCTGATTCTCCATGTGGGAGCTGTTGTGGTACAGTGTTCCCTGCCTCTGAACCAAAAGCTCAGAGTCCGAGTCCCGCTCTGGAGCTTAATGCCGTGGCCAAACAGGTTGATTATCAACCTTCAAATCCTTCCAAAACACCTATGGCAGGTAGTAAGAGTGGGAGAGTCACCTGGTCAGCCAGATCCTGCAGAAAGCAATAGCAAACCACTGCAGTACCTTGCCAAACATAACCATGGACCAACACATGGAAGTCCATGTTAGCCAATGCCTTCCTAGAGCATGGTATGGAAAGAGATTCTCTGTGTATTGTTTCATTGTGATGAAAATTGTCAGGTTTGCATACCTATTAAATCAACCACGAGTGGATTGAGCAGCTTTGTAACTGCAATGTGAATGGGGCCATCAGTGTGTGTATTACCCAGCTTGGCTACTGAATAGGTTTAGCATAAAACCATTGAAATTTACAGCACCCAAGGAGGTTGTTTGGCTTATTGTTTGTGTACTGGCTCTTTATTAGAGGAAATGGGAAGTCATCCTATTGTCCCAACTTCTCTCTTGGTGCTGCATCATCTCCACTTCAAATATTTATCCAACTTTCCATTAAGGATTGTAATGACTTGACAGACTTGATAGGTTTCAACAAGAAACAGATACATTTTATTACAGAGAGCTTTTCAGTTGCTACATGCTTGATCAGGACTCTCGTCAGGAAGCTCTGCCCCCTCTGGATTACCCACGCTTAGGGCACATTGGTCAGAGCCTCCAAGAAGATCACGTGACCCCTGATAGACAGCTGCAGAGGCTATACCTTCAGTTACTACATTTCCTCCCCCTTTAGTTTTTTATAGTTTCTATTTACAGAGAACATTTGAATGTCCAACAACATATATATCTATCTATATATACATATATATATATATATAAAAACAACTTCAGATGATTAAGGATTAAGTCCCTGAGGTGCTCTCCTTATTCGGTTAAAGCAACATAGCTCTACCACATAAAGTTCCCCCGCTGGATCGACATGATCAGGACCTGCAGCACAAGATATATTATTAGAAAGTGGCAGTTCAGGATTAGGCAACTCTACAGAGACATCGGGCTTGTCTATTCTAGGTCGATCTGTCACTTCAGGGATTAATGGTTCGACGTTAATCACAGATGGAATAGACCGTAAGACCATAAGACATAGGAGCAGAAATTAGGCCATTCGGCCCATCGAGTCTGCTCCGCCATTCAATCATGGCTGATAAGTTTCTCAACTCTATTCTCCCGCCTTCTCCTCGTAACCTTTGATCCCCTTACCAATCAAGAACCTATCTATCTCCGTTTTAAATACACTCAATGACCTGGCTTCCACAGCCTTCTGTGGCAATGAATTCCATAGATTCACAACTCTCTGGCTAAAGAAGTTTCTCCTCAACTCTGTTCTAAAAGGTCTTCCCTTTACTCTGAGACTGTGCCCTCGGGTCCTAGTCTCTCCTACTAATGGAAACATCTTCCTCACGTCCACTCTATCCAGGCCTTTCAGTATTCTGTAAATTTCAATCAGATCCCCCCTCTTCCTTCTAAACTCCACCGAGTATAGACCCAGCGTCCTCAAACATTCCTAATATGTTAAGCCTTTCATTCCTGGGATCATTCTCGTGAACCTCCTCTGGACCCTCTCCAGGGCCAGCACATCCTTCCTGAGATACGGGACCCAAAATTGCTCACAATATTCTAAATGTGGTCTGACCAGAGCCTTATAAAGCCTCAGCAGCACATCCCTGCTTTTATATTCTAGTCCTCTCGAAATAAATGCCAACATTGCATTTGCCTTCCTAACTACCGACTCAACCTGCAAGTTAACCTTAAGAGAATCCTGGACTAGGACTCCCAAGTCCCTTTGCACTCCAGATGTCTGAATTCTCTCCCCATTTATAAAATAGTCTATGCCTCTATTCTTCCTACCAAAGTGCATGACCTCACACTTCCCCACGTTGTATTCCATCTGCCACTTCTTTGCCCATTCTCCTAACCTATCCAAATCCTTCTGCAGCCTCCCCGCCTTCTCAATACTACCTGTCCCTCCACCTATCTTTGTATCATCTGAAAACTTAGCAAGGATGCCCTCAGTTCCTTCATCTAGATCATTAATGTATAAAGTGAAAAGTTGTGGTCCCAACACTGACCCCTGCGGAACTCCACTAGTCACTGGCCACCATCCTGAAAAGGACCCCCTTATCCCCACTCTCTGCCTCCTGCCAGACAGCCAATCTTCTATCCATGCTAGTACCTTGCCTCTAACACCATGGGCTCTTATCTTACTGAGCAGCCTCCTGTGCGGCACCTTGTCAAAGGCCTTCTGGAAGTCCAAGTAGATAACAATAGTTGAATAGTTGATTGTTGAAATGTTTCTCTATCACGAATATGGTCCATGTGTTTATGAGCAATTCTGTCTTCCACTTCCACCTGGAAGGATCAGGGACCAGTCTCTGGGACAATGGTTCCAGGAACTCAGCAAGGCCCACTTCCGAAATTTTGCACGAATACTGTGTCTCCTGCAGTGAATATGCGAACTTTGCTATGAATATTGTGATTTAATTTTTGATTACCCTGATATCTCTCTATCTTCCCCTCAAAGTTTGGAAACACCATGCTTAACCTTGTACATAGGAGGCGTTTCGTCAATAATTCAGACGGTGTTGAACCCGCAGTCAAATGTGGCATCGTACGATAACTGAGAAGAAAGTGGGAAAGTCGAGTTTCTACAGTACCTTCTGATAGTCTCTTCATTCCAGATTTGAAAGTTTTCACAACTCCCTCAGCTAAACTATTTGATGAGGGATTGCATGGAGCTGTTTTAATATGTCTGATATCATTTAAATTCATGAATCTCTGAAATTCTGCACTGGTAAAGACTGTACCATTACCAGAAACAATGATTTCCGGTAGACCATGTATGCTAAAACAATGATAGTTGCACTCAATGTTGGTGATCTGACTTTGTATACATCCATCCATTTAGAATGTACATCTACGTTCAACAAAAACACGGTACCTAAGAATGGTGCTACGTAACCAGTATGTCGTCTAACCCAGCATCGATCAGGCCACTCCCACGGATGCAGTGGAGCTGAAACAGGCAACTTCTGTTGTTGTTGACATTGGAGACAGTGCTTGACCATGCTTTCAATGTCACTATCAATGCCTGGCCACCAGACATAGCTTTGCGCAAGCATTTCCATCTTTGACATGCCTGGATGTGCACTGTGAAGCTCTGTCAAGAGTGGTTCTCTTCCTTGCGAAGGGACAACAACTTTTGATCCTCACAAGAAAATTCCATCTTGACAACTTAACTCTGTTTTACAGGCATACAATGGTCTCATCTCTTCAGATACAGGTGAATATGACCACCGTTGCAAAGCAAGGTCTCTGACTTTCAACAAAATTGGATCTCTGTTCGCCCAATTTCTAATTTGCTTTGCGTGCACAGGTGAAGAATCCAAGAAATTCAGCACAAGCACAACTTCTTGTGGCACAGGAGCATGTACAATGCTATCTGGTAACAGGAGATGACTAAGTGCGTCTGCATTTGCGATATGTAAGCCAGGACGGTGCATAAAGGTATATTCATACGCAGATAATATCAGAGTCCAATGTTGTATTCTTGCTGATGTTATTGGAAGAATTACCTTATCCTCACTGAATAAACCCGTTAATGGTTTATGGTTGGATACTATGATGAAATGTCGTCCATGAAGGTACTGGTGGAATTTCTTCACTCCAAATACCACCAGTAAACCTTCCTTTTCTAACTGGGAGTAACCCTTCTCGGCTGTGGAGAGGGTTCTCGAGACGTAGCCAATGGGCCTTTCTGATCCATCTTCCATTCTATGTGGTAACACAGCTCCTACACCATAAGGAGAATCATCACTTGTTAATACATATTCTTTTGATGGGTCATTGTTTACCAATAAACACGACAAATGCAACAGTTTCTTTACTTTCACTTTACTTTCTTTTCTTCCTGTTGTGAATTCCACGGCCAACAGTGACTCTTTTTTAACAACAAGTGTAATGGTGCTAACACGGTTGATAAGTTTGGTAAGAAGCGGCTATAGTAGTTGATCATGCCCAGTAAAGACTTAAGCTCGGTTACATTAGATGGTGAGGGCACATCTTTTATTGCCCTAACTTTCACTTCTACTGGATGCAAACTCATGGCGTCCACCCTGTGACCCAGGTAAGTAACTTCTAGCACTTGGAATGTGAATTTTTCTTTCTTTAATTGTACACCAGCTCCATGAATCTTCTTAGCACCACTTCCAGTTTGGCCAAGTGTTCGGTCTCGGTTGACCCTGTGATCAGAACATCATTTAGGTATACTACCACTTGGGGAAGTCATTACAAAAGACTCTTTATTGTCCTTTGGAAGATTGCACATGTAGACGTTACTCCAAAGGGTAGGCCAGTGTACCGATAAATACCCTTGTGTGTGTTGATAGTCTTGTACCCTCTAGATGTGCTATCCAGCTCTAATTGTTGGTAGGCATGGCTCATATCTAATTTTGTATAGGATTTGCCTCCAGCTAGCTTTGCATATAAGTTATCTATCCATGGAATGGGGTACTTGTTTAGTTTGGCTGCCTTGTTTACAGTCAATTTATAGTCCCCACAAATGTGTATGGTTTGGTCAGGCTTAACCACTGGAACTATGGGTGTTGGCTACTCTGAGAGGCTGGATGATGCCCAGCTTTTCTAACTGGCACAGTTCTGCAGCCACCTTATCCTTCATCGCATAAGGCACAGGTCTGGCCTTAAAGAAACGTGGTGTCGCCTGAGGATCCATATATATTTTTGCTTGCAAGCCTTTTAACTTCTTTTATTCATCCTGAAATACACTGTCATATTTCCTTAGCAGTTCAGGAACTCTTCCTGTTTTTCAGGTTAAATATTTCAGACCAGTCAAGCTTGATTTTCTGTAACCAGCCTCAGCTCAGAAGACAGGGTCCTTTTCCTGTCACTATCACTGGAAACTGGGCTGTCTATTAAACACTGGTACTGTGGTGATGCTCTTTACCTGAATAGATTCTCCAGTGTATGCCTTCAATTTAGTGGTTGTCTGCTCCAGATTCATTGGCTGGGTACCTTCATTTAGGTATTTAAATGTGTGCTCTCCCACCAATGTGGTTGAGGCTCCTGTATCTACCTCCATCATTAGTAGCTTCCCATTAACTTGGATTGTGACAGTGATAGGTTCAGTTTTTACAGCGCTGACATTATACAGGGAATAGATGCCTGTGTCACCAGCTTCAAGTTCTGTTGTATTTTTCAATTCACTCCTGTTGGTTTGCTTCTTTTTGGGCTGTTTCGACTTCACCCTGCATTGCCTTACAACCTGACCTTTTTTATGGCAGTTATGGCATTCTGTTTCTAACCTGCAGGTGCCTGGGCCGTGGTCACCCCCACATCTATAACAAATTAACCTTGGAGTCACTGCTGATGTGTTTCTACTAGGCCTTTTCATATTTCTAACAGTGGACATTGCCTCTCACTTCAATACTGTGGGTCTGGTTTTTGTGCCACGCCCAGTGGTAGGTTCCTGCCCCACATGAAGAACAGCGCCATGTTGTATGTATTATAAAGCCTGTGAGTTTTTCACAGTATTTTCCATGGTGAGTGCTATTTCCAGGATGCACTTCAAATCAATGTTGATCCTTGCGAATAAACGGCCCTGAATGGTGAACTCCGCAAACTAAATGGTCCCGCAGCATATCATTTAATGTGTCCTCAAAGTCGCAGTGTTCTGTCACCTGCTTCAGCTTCGCTACATAGGTTGCATTGGACTCTTGTGTGGCCTTAACTCTGGAATTAAACTCAAACCGCTGCATTATTATGGATGGCTTCGGCTGGAAATGCATCTTCATGAGGTCCACTAATTCATTAAAGGATTTAGAATTGCGCGTGTTTGGGGCCATCAGGCTGCAGATGAGATTGAATGTCTTGGCACCACATACACTCAATTGGATGGCTTTCTGCTTTTCCTCCGTGGTAATTTCATTCGCTATGAAATAAAAACCAAGGCGCTCTTCATACTGGCTCCAGACTCCCATAGTCGTATCGTAAGGATCAATTCTGCCAAAGAGTGGCATGCCTGGTGAGTAGTCTTTTCTTTTTTCTTTGGATTTAGTGTACTCACATTAGCAAGGCAGCGTTGGAGCTATTTTACCCTGGTCGCCAAATGTAATGACTTGACGGACTGGACAGGTTTCAACAAGAAACAGATAAACTTTATTACAGGGAGCTTTTCAGATGCTACATATTCAATCAGAACTCTCATCAGGAAGCCCCCCCCCCCTGATTACCTGTGCTTAGGGCTCATTTGTCAGACCTTCCAAGGACATCATGTGATCCCTGATAGACAGCAAGAGAGGCTATACCTTAGTTACTGCAGGGACATAACCAATCCTTGTGACAAAGCATTCTGTCTCCAACAACCCTCTGAGTAAAGACATTTACGCTTATCTCTCTCCTCTCTCTCTCCGTGACAATTTGAAATTGACGCTTCCTCATTACTGACTTCCTAAAAAACAAAATAGTTTACCCACATTCACTCAACTCAAATCATTTATAAATGTCCTCATTCATTTTCTCTGCTTCTCTGCTCCAGTGAAATTCATCCGCGTGTTTCACAGGGATTCCAGGCACAGATATGGTCACTCCTTAAACTACAGTTACAGCTTTAAGGGCTGCAAGTTTGCATGTTATTTTGTTGTCCCTCACATATCATTACCCTCCTTCACAAAACACCAGTAAGGCAGGAATGTGTTTAAATTAGATTCATAAATTGGGGGCGCAATACTCCTCAGAAAGTGTAGCGCCCTGCTGGGTGGGGATTGTAATGTCCACCTTGGAAGTAGCAATTTAGCAGTGGAAGAGTAATTACACAGTGTCAATTTGCCACGCCTTATTTGAACAGATTACAATCCTACGAACAAATTACCTCCCAGCCCTCTCGGCAAGGCTTGGAGGCATACGACTGAGAATAGAAAGGAGAGCAAGCCATATTTGATACCAGAAAGGGCTAAAGCTTGTTCACTTGAATTAATCAGGAAATGCTAGATATTGTAATAGGCAGACAATGGGGTTGGTATATTGTAGGAGGATGAGATCCGACAAGTTGAATGGCCTTCTTCATCCAACCCTGTTTTGTGGTCTGCTCACTCAAAAGTGAAGAGAAAATGATGAGTTATATAAGATGACTAAATTCAAACATGTAGTGCACAGGGCACGGAGATAGAGTAGCTCCTACAGGAGTTAATTAGAAACATTTTAGCTTAATTTTTTCTCAATCAATAACAACTGCACTCTGTGCTTTCCCTGCTGTTAATGTCATTGACTTCTGAATCAGCGTAAAGCAGTCTACTTTTAGCATCGATCCTTTGAAGAAGTTCATTAGACAGTGGCCAGTAATGTCGCTAGCATTCAGCTATTTTTTTTTCGTTCTTTCATGGGATGTGGGTGTCACTGGCTAGACCAGCATTTGTTGCCTTTCCCCAGTGCCCTTGAACTGAATAGGTTGCTTGGCCATTTTAGAGGGCAGTTAAGAATCAACCACGCTGCTGTGGATCTCGAGTCACATGTAGGCCAGACCAGGTAAGGACAGAAGATTTCCTTCCCTAAAGTGAACCATTGAGAAATTTAAGTCTGACTCCATCCCCTAATAATGAAATTTGCTTAGGGTGCAAGTGAACTTAATTTGGGAAGTCTCAGATAAGTCACTCTAGGACAAGAACTCAATTGGTCAGAGAACTCCGAGGTCACAAGCAGTTTCCAAATTAATTGGGTCATTTCAGTCCTACCATTTCCAAACATAGAGTTGACCTAATTTAGACTTGAAGGGGCTGCTGTGATGGGCAAAAATATGCAAAAATTTAAATTCTGCTTCTCCATGAAGCATAATTCTCAACTTGCAACATGTTGAAAAGGTAAAATTTGGTTTGGTGTTTGTGGCTGGAGCATCAATATGTGCTTCTGTGTGTTAGTGGTGCTAACTTCATTGCCCTCCTTTATGACACTGTGAACCACAGTTAAAGTCACACTCCTGCTCCTTCAGGTACCATGCCTAAGAGGGCATTGATGACCATGGACTTCCATTGGATTGGTCTGTGATTATGCTTGGCAAAGTGTAGCAGTTGTTCGCTGTTGCCCTCTGCAATACGGTTGACCAAGAAATTCTCCCGCTCTTACCGCCTGCCATCAGGCATATTGGAAAGATTTACAGGCTGATAATCAATCTGTTTGGCCATGTTATGAATGCACCTTCCATGGCCATCAGGTCCTGAAGTAGGACTTGAACCCAGAGCTGCTGGCCTAGAGCTAGGGATGCTACCACTGCATCATAAGACCTCCAGAATCACGCTACAAAGGGTTATTCTCTTTAAAATTGGAGAGAAGGAGTACAACTTGCCCCTAAGAGTCCATGAAGTGTTGAAGAACTATAAATCCTTGATGACCTGGTTTTAAGTAAATATCAATTCCTAGTCATATAGTTTTGCTGTTTTTGTAACTTCACATCGTCTCTTGGAAAACAATGTAAAATAATGCAAGGATTAACAATCCAGCTAATAATCCGTGATATCAATGTTCCTTGTATAGCCGTAATTACCTTCATTCCAGCCAACGTGGTTAGTCTTAAGTCAAGGGAGGATTTTAGGAGCTCCCATAACCCATATGATGAAGGGGCCTTCCACACCAATTGGACATGCGTACCTCAGATGATGTCAACTCAGAATTCAGAGCTGGAGCTGGACCCATCACAATGTCCGAAGTGAGGTTAAAATCCTGCAACTTTCTACTCAGAAACAGGAATACTATTCCTGAGTCAAATGCTCATTCCACACCCAATCTTTGGTGGCCCAATGATGAGTGAATATCCAATCATTGGTGTTCTGATGATGAGTGAATATCCAATCATTGGTGGCCTAGTGATGAGTGTAAACCCAATTCATGGTGCTCTAGTGATGATGTACATGTGGTGTCAGCTGTGGCTCAGTTCATAGCACCCTCGCCTTTGAATAAGAAGGTTGTGGGTTCATGTCCCACTCCTGGAAACCAAAAACTGTGAATGTACTCAAAGGAGTTACAATCTGTGACTGTTGATAACTCGAAAGAGTTACTGCCAGGGACACAAATAGATAATAGTTATACGGCTTCATCTTCAGACACTTCCACAGTCCAAACTTGTGACATTCAGGAGTCAAAAGTTGAAAGACCACATGAAAAATTAATGGTTTGATATGATGGATGTGTAGGCAGAGTGGAAGCCAGATGGAAGAGATTCAGGGTGATGCAAAGAGCTTGGTGGTGACTATGCATTTGAGGACTTTAGAGAGGAAAGGAAGGTAATGATGAATTGAAAATGGGAGACTTTATTGAGTATTTGCAGGGGAAGAATTGCGATTTTTTGTGTGGATGGGATAGTACACAAATGATGCAAAGAAAGTTTATTGCATATTTTCCACTCGGTGACAATATGGGAGGTATAATTTACATTATCATGTGGTGCATCCACATACAGCTGACTACGCACTATTGTTTTATATTGGACCCCGCCTCCTTTTCCTTTTTGCCTATTTTTCCGGAACGTCGAATACCCTTGAATATTGAGTTCCCAGCCTCAGTCACCCTGCAACCACGTCTCTATAATAGCAATCCAGTCATATCCATATATTTCTATTTGTGCTATCATCTATCTTGTTACAAATGCTGCATGTATTCAGATAAAGAGCCTTAAGCTTTGACTTTTTACCATTATTACTCATTCTGGTTCTAATATCTGCTGCACTCTTCTGCTTATATTTTCTGCCCCTTCCTGTCACACTTTGATTATCGTTTGCCTCGTCACTACCCTGAATCTCTGCTCTCTCGTTTAATTTTGTTTTTTGAAACTTCCCTTCAAATGAACCCTCGCCCTCATTAATTAGTTTAAAGCCCTATCTACAACCCTAGTTATACAATTCACTAGGACACTGGTCCCAGCATGGTTCAAATGAAGCCCATCCCAACAGAATGTTTGGAACAAGGTTGTAATGAAGTCAGGAACTGCGTGACTGTGGCGGAAGCCAAACTGAGCATCAGTGAGCAGGTTATTGCTGTATACATTCCACTTGATAGCACTGTCAATTACACCTTCCATCGCTTTGCTGATAATCGAGAGTAGACTGATAGGTTGGTAATTGGCCTGATTCGGTTTGTCCTGCTTCTTGTAGACAGAACATGCCAGGGTACATTTCTACATTGTCAGGTAGATACCAGTGTTATAGCTGTACTGGAACAGCTTGCCTAGGAGCACGACTAGTTCTGGAGCACAAATCTTCAGTACTACTACCAGGATGTTGTCAGAGTCCAGAGTCTTCTCTGTGTCCAATGCCTTCAGCCGTTTCTTGATATCACATGGAGTGAATCAAAATAGCTGAAGACTGGCATCTGTGATGCTAGGGACCTCAGGAGGAGGCCGAGATGGATCAGCAGCATTTCCAGCTGAAGATAGTTGTAAACGTATTAGCCTTCTCTTTGATGTGCTGACCTCCTCCATCATTGAGGATGGGGATATTTATGGGGTCTCTTTTCCCGATTAGTTGTTTAATTGCCCACTACTATTCATGAATGTGCAGGCCTGCAGTGCTTTGACCTTATCTGTTGGTTGTGGGATCACTTATCACTCTACCACATGCTGCTTCCAATTGTTTGGCATGCATGTAGCTTCTTGAGGTTAGCACCTCATTTTTAGGTATGTCTGGTTCTGCTTCTGGCATCTGGATTACTAGTACAATAACATTACCGCTACACCATCATTCCCTAATGTAACATTCAAAACTCCACTGGAGCATAGCCTACATCATTATACACTTCCATGTTGTCCAGTTTTCATTGAGTTGGGTGTGGTACCGACTAAACCAGGTTGAGGCAAGTTGCGGTACATGACCCAAAGTTGCATTAATGTAGAATTGCCTTCCATTTTATGGCAAATTGGAACATGAAACATTAGCTTTTTGACTATGTCTTTTCAATTAAAAATTAGAATTGGTTGCCTCAACAATGTTCATAGAGTAAATGGCCCTCAATTGGAGGTATTTATCCTTCAAGAATCCAGAATTGACTGTTGTTGAGTGATGAGCAGCACTGAGTACCTCTTGTCTAGGATGAGTGAAAGAAATCTGCAAATATTCCTGATTACTGCAATCCAGTGACTCATAATGGATAACATATGTGTATTTGATGCGGCTGAGCTGCGATTTTAAACAGACCAAACAGCTTCCTTAAAATTTGGCCACTCACTCTCCCAAAACCATTGCCCACAACACACCGGTTCACGGAGACACCATTGGTCTTCAATTCAAGGAGACATACAAACATACGAATTAGGAGCAGGAGTAGGCCACTCAGCCCCTCGAGCCTGCTCCGCCATTCAATATGATCATGGCTGATCTGATTGTAACCTCAACTCCACATTCCCGCTTACCCCCGATGACCTTTCACCACCTTGCTTATCGAGAATCAATCTACTTCAAAAATTTTCAAAGACACTGAACTGCCTCCACTCCCTTCACTATAACCTAACCACCCCAGCTCACAGACACACAGAACCTCTCAGAACTCAATTCACAGAGACACTGTACTCCTCAGGACACAATTTACTGAGACATTGAACCTGCTTCACAGGACACTGAACCCCTCAGGAACTAATTCACAGAGATAATGTACTCCTCAGGACCCAATTCACTGATACCATAAGAACTAAGCCACTGAACCCTCAGCTGGTATCTTTAGTACAGTGATGCCTTCAGTTTCTTCTGGATCTCTCCCCCTGTAGCCCTCTATTCAAACAATTACTCCTACCCGCACCACCCCCCCCACCCGACCCCAACTGACACTTCCCTCTCCTCCCCACAACAGAGGCCTGTCCTCCAACCACTATAGGTTGGATCTCCTTTACTCATGTTTAGTTTCTCCAACAGTGTTCAAAGTACAGAATCACTGTCCTTTGAACAGGACTCTCAAAGTAAGACCTTGGAGAGCGGGGCCCAGATTTGCACTGAAATTTTCTTAATGCCATATGAAACATTGACTGTCAGCGTGAATGGGTAGGCATGTCTGGAATTAGCTGTTGAGACTCAGTGTCTAGGTCCTTCCATGCTAAATGGTCATTTGAATGAGTTTGGAGTTTGTGAGGCCCATTGCCTAGCGTAAGTCAACACCTTCAGGAGAGAGAAAGGAACAAGGATTGAATTTTATCCTCACACTGTGCTTCAAGTATTTATGCAGTGCAACAAAATATAAAACAGTCCCCTTATAAATTGATATCTGGCAGTGAAACTTAGCTTTATCAGGGAGGAAATGGTCTGACAGGCATGTTGCCCTGGTTCAAAGTTCATTTCCTGCTCAGTGTAAAAAGCAAAGCAATTTTTTTTTCATGTAGGCGCACAGGCTGCTTTGAATTCCTCTGGGGTTCAAGTGGAAGTGCGTTCTTTTTCAAAAAATAATGGAATGCAAGTAGAACACTAAACCCTTCCTTTCAGTGTTCAAGTGGAAGGATCTCTGGTTAATTTCATTGTCTGTGGCCATGTCTAGCAAAGAGAAACATGGATTATGTCGAAATACATTCACAGAAATGTTGGGACAAGTCAAGTGCATTGTAAAACGGCTGCTGAAGAATTTTGTGAAGCTTCACTTATACTACAGAATGATTTTTGAGTTCTTGAGACTCATGTAGTTGACAACCGACTATTTACTATTTGTGACCTTGAATCATTCCAGAAGCTGTAGGCCCATGACAGCAAATTCATTATAACCCAGTGAGACTTGAAAGACGTCAAAATTTTGAATGTAACAGGATTATAGATCGAAGCAGAGCCTTGCAGAAGGGGAATATGAGAGCTGTAATTCAATCCTGAAGATTCTGTTGGCACCATACTAGCATGAAGCATTGATTGAATTATAGTCTTTCACCCCCGCCCAGATATTTGTTATTCCATATATGACATACAATTTAACATGGTTTCATTTCGCAAATGGAAATGTAGTTGCTATAACTACTAGCTGCTCTTGTTAATAATTATACATTTGCAAGCTGGGGTGAATAGAACCATTATTTATGAATAAGCTCTCTATAATGCCTGCTGTAATAATTTTGTTCATTCAAAATTGAAACTGAGTGAAGCTGCCCTCATGTCTGAGAGGATGAATTCATAGTTTGCTATGCTACTGAGAGTTTGGGTCATTTTGTTTTGGGCTAATCAGGTGAAGTTGCCTGTTATAGACATTCGTTGATTTTCATTTTATGGAATCAGAAGAAATGTGAACCAATATTGCCCTGTTTACTCTCACATGTCTAAACTACTCTCCCATGGCTCCAGGAAGGTCCAAATTTCCATTCCTGATCTGTGCTATGGTGTGACAGCAGGAACATTGCAATTAATATCAGCTTCAGTGTCCTGCTCACTGTCTACCTTCTATGCTGCTTGAAATATGTCAAGGTGGGTGTCAGATGATGACTTTGCTTATGACCACCAGGGTCAAATAGCCTGCTGACATTGTCTAGGAACATGTGTGAAGAAGAGTGGCCTGGTCTTGATACTGGAGCAAAGGTGTTCAAATGCCTTGTCTTTATCACCAATTTGGGTACATATCATGGACGCTCACAGACCACCATATAAAATCTAAATGAATGCTCCCATAAATTGCCTTAGGTTAGCACTAACAGACCATGGTGCTCAACATGAGAACAGTGTCGAAAAAGTACATTTACTATTTTTTTCTTTGCTTTATTGTTTCACAGGATGTGGGCATCACTAGCAAGGCCTGCATTTGTTGCCCATCCCTAAACACCCTTCAGAAGATGGCGCCACCTTGACCACTGAGAGACAAGGCCATTTCAGAGGGCAGTTAAGAATCAACCACTTTGCTGTTGTTAGTCACATGTAGGCCAGACTGGGTAGGGATGGCAGATTTCCTTCCCTAAAGGACATTAGTGAACCAACTGGGTTTTTACTACAATTGGTGATAGTTTCATGGTCACTATTACTGAGGCTAGCTCTCAATTCCAGATTGATTAACTGAATTTGAATTCCAACAGCTGCCATGGTGGAATATTCACCTGAGCTTCTGGATTGCTCGTCTACAAACATTACCATTATACCACCATCGCCCTATCACCAGACGCTAAAGGGGAAAAACATTGGGGAACTTAGAATCTGTTCCTGAGGCCTTTAGAGAGCCAGGACTCACAGGCTATATATGACTTCCATGTCATAGTTTGGACATCCCAGTATGAAAGGGTTGCTAATGTCTGTGGCACATATTCCAAAATGAATGATTAGCTTCAGGACAGGAGAGGAGAAAAGAGAGGTGTTGTATTTATGCACCAGATCTCTCTTGAATATTCGAAAGCACAGTTAATGTAAGTATGTTACATCAATAATGTCCTGAAAGCAGCTGAGATGAATAGACTATTAACCAACTTTTGGTAGTGTTGGATGAGGAAAATAGGTCGACTGGGCCACTGGCAAAACTATCTGCTCTTTATCAAATTGTACCACTAGATCTTTAAAAAAGAAACACTTGCATTTATATAGCACTTTTCCTGACCACCGAAGATCTCAAAGTGCATTACAGCCAATGAAGTAGTCTTTGACATGCAGTGGCTGTTTTGATACAGGAAACATGGCAGCCAATTTGCAGACAGCAAACTCCCATGAACAGCAATATGATAATGACAAAATAGTCTGTTTTTGTCAGGTTAATTGAGGGGTAAATATTGGCCAAGACACCAGAGATAAATGCTCTGTTCTTCTTTGAAATGGTGCATCCACTTGAGAGGGCAGATGAGGCCTTGGTTTAACGTCCCATCCAAAAAGCAGCACCTTTGATAGTGCAGCACTCCCGCAGCACTGGAGTGCCAGCCTTGATGTTTTTTGCTTAACTCCTGAAGTGGGACTTGAACCCAGAACCTTGTGGCTTAGAGGCAAAAGTGCAATCAGCTGAAACCTGTAATCACCTGTCTTACAGGAGCAAACAGCTTGGAGGAGGAGCTGTTGGTTGAAGAGGCTTTATTTCTTGAATGCTTTTTGGAAGCCTGGATTTGTGTAGGGAAAAAGTGAAGTCTAGGGGTTGTTATTGGGAGCAGCTCTCCAGTCATGCCTATGACCGGTAATTGGATTCCTCCGGGCCCGTACAGTGGTGCGTCTGTTGTCCATAGCCAGAGGTCTTTTAACCACAGTTCCTGATCCGACAGGACTGTCACACTGGCTCCTGTGTCTAACTTGAAATTTGTGAGGTGATCATTTACAGATTGTCGGCATTCCAAAATGTGAATCTGGGATCCTTAGTTTCTCTCAAGAAGCATTATTGGACTTCTTCTTGGTGTGGCTCATCTTTCTCATGGATTTGTTTGGGATCCTCCACACGTATCGAGGTTTTGGACTTACACATTTCTCCAAAGTGTCCCAGGTGTTTGCAGTGCAAGCATGGCACACTGATTGCTGGACACTGCTCGCGCCTGCGAGGTCTTTCGGTGCCACAGTGCTGACATGATCTGCCACCATTTTGTGTTTTGCTTCGGTATTGCTTCCCTTGTCCTGGTGTCTCCTTGCCCTTTTGTTGCTTTATGAGCCGGACTGTTGGGGTTGCTCTGTAACATGGTTTAACTTTGCCAAGCAAAATGGGTCAGTTTTTAAAATATTTGTTTATGGGATGTGGGCTAGGGCAGCATTTATTACTCATCCCTAATTGCCCTTGAGAAGGTGGTGGTGAGCTACCTTCTTAAACTGCTGTTTTTCATGTGGTGTAGGTACACCCATAGTGCTGTTAGGAAGGGAGTTCCAGGGTTTTGACCCAGCGACAGTGAAGGAACGGTGATATATTTCCAAGTCAGGATGGTGAGTGGCTTGGAGGGGAACTTGCAGATGGTGGTGTTCTTATGCATTTGGTGGCCTTGTCCTTCTTGGTGGTAATGGTTGTGGGTTTGTAAGGTGCTGTCAAAGGAGCCTTGGTGAGCAGTGCAGCTTGTAGATGGTACACACTGCTGCTACTGTGTGTTAGTGGTGGAGGGAGTGAATGTTTATTGTGGTGGATGGGGTGCCAATCAAGCAGGCTGCTTTGTCCTGGATGGTGTCAAGCTTCTTGAGTGTTATTGGAGCTGACGAGCACTTGGCACGTCATAACATTCAAGGCTATGGGCCAAGTGCTGGTAAATGGGATTAGGCAGGTAGGTCAGGTGTTTCTCACGTGTCGGTGCAGACTCGATGGGCCGAAGGGCCTCTTCTGCACTGTGATTCTGTGATCCCGTGATTCTATACTCATCCAGGCAAATGAAGAGTATTCCATCACACTCCTGACTTGCGCCTTACAGATGGTGGACAGGCTTTGGGGAGTCAGGAGGTTATTTTCCACAGAATTTCTAGCCTCTGACCTGCTCTTATAGCCACAGCATTTATATGGCTGGTCAAGTTCAGTTTCTGGTCAATGGTAATCCCCAGGATGTTGATAGTGGGGGATTCAGCGATGGTAATGTCATTGAATGTCAAGGGGAGATGTTTAGATTTCTACCTTGTTGGAGATGGTCAGTGGCTGGCACTTGCGTGGCATGAATGTTACTTGCCACTAGTCAGCCCAAGCCTGGATGTTGTCCAGGTCTTGCTGCATTTGGACATGGACTTTTTTAGTACCTGAGGAGTCGCAAATGGTGCTGAACATTGTGCAATCATCAGCAAACATCCCCACTTCTGACCTTATGATGGAAGGAAGGTCATTGTTGAAACAGCTGAAGATGTTTGGGCCTAGTACACTGCCCTGAGGAGCTCCTGCAGCGATGTCCCGGGACTGACTCTTTAGTGCAGAAGGAGGCCATTCAGCCCATCGAGTCTGCACTGGCTCTCTGAAAGAGCATTCCACCTGGTCCCACTAGCAAACCAATTCCCTTTTGAATACCTCGATTGAACCTGCCTCCACCACCCTTTCAGGAAGTCTGCTCCAAATTCCAACCAGCCTCTGGTTGAAAAAATATTTCCTCACATCCCATTTACTCCTTTTGCCAAATATTTTGAATCTGTGCCCTTTAGTTCTTGATGCTGTCTTGAGTGGGAACAGCTTCTCATTATTTATGCCGTCCATACCCCTCAGGATCTTGAATACCACCATCAAGCCTCCTCTCAGCTTCTTTTCTCCAAGGAAAAGACTCTCAACCTCCCTAATCTTTTCCTTATTATATTTTTTAGACCAGAATGGGCCAAATCCGTCTTGCGCCGCAAATCCCATTCATGTCTCCAACAACCCACCAAAACTGCTGTCCCCAGCTCCTGGAATTTCAACGACTTAAACTCTAATCCTGCTTAAAGTTTACTAAATTGTACCGGCACCCTCTAGCCTGGTAGCTGCCCTGCTATATCAACATTCAGTAGCATTGTGCTTTCTCTGCAGCACTGGAAAGTTGTGGGTAACAAAATTAACTGTGCATGCAACAGTCACTGCCCCGGCAATATTTTTTGAAAAACTTTGTTCCTATAACCTTCCAGTTCAATACTAAAAGCAGTGTTCCAGTATTAAAACTGCTAGAACGGAAGCGGGAGGAAGACTGGGGATTCATGGTGGTGAGCACATAACAATTGAGGATAGGATTGGGCTCAGCTCCAATGCAATGGCCTGCATTATTCAATGCTTAGACTCACATATGAAGCATGGTCACTTTGGCAAGGTACCTGAAAGGTGCAGCAATACCATACCATTGAGGCACTTTTATATTAGCATGTCAAATGCTTGCAGCCAATGATGTCAGTATGAAGCCTGAACCACTTTTATGGTCAGCACTTATTGTAATAATATTAGTGAGCTTCCCACAGGGAACATGCACTGACAGGCATCCCACCAATCAGACAACTAGGAAATTCTCCAGGAAACTGAGCCTGAATTATTGGCATTAAAGCAACTGGGTAATCAAGGAAATGCAACCATGGATGTGAAAGGGAAAACTATTGTACAGTCAGGGGATGCATTTGTGCTTCTTCTGGCCTCAAAAATTATTGGCAAAGCTTTTCTTTGTTATTTTTCACCTACAGCAATATATTTATGAACCACTAGTTTGGCCACTCCATGCCCAATCCAACTGAGTGGAGAGCACTCCCCATCCGGGGAAAGAACCAACTTGCCGCAGGGTCCTAAACACCACTTGTGAGTCACAAATTTGTGTATGGCACGAATTCTCCTGCTTTGCTTTGGGCAGGGGCACTGCTTCGCTGTTTCTCAGCCCACTCTTAGTCAGTGGGAAAAAAGTGTCCAATGCTGCACTGCACCTGTTGGTCCATTATCACCCCATTTCCACCTGAACACAAGGATGAAAATTGCCTCCCAAACCCAGAAGATAACATGCACAGGAAAAAGGATTTTTAAAAATCTGACAACTGAATACACACATGCTCACGTATCTGTCATTTCTTCCTTCTGTCATGCTCACACAATGTGGACTCATGGATTTATGGAGTATAAATTCAAAATGAACAATCTACCTGAAAACAAAATGGAGAATGGACACTTTTTTTTTAAATAGAGTTGATAGATCAGGTGACCTTTTCTTTCCTGTCAATAAACATGGAACTACACAAGGCCCTGGAGTTAACCTTCATGTCTGTTCAAGTCATTAAAATGCAAATGAACTTTTGGGACATCTTATTGAGAGGTAATTAAAATATGACAGACCTTTCCTGTGGTTTAATGGATGCTTTATCCAACTAATTAAAGAGACTAATTCACAATGGATTTGCAGTCTTTTCAGTTTTAGAGTAGAATTCCAAAGGATGGGCGTGACAAAACCATATTCTGCCAGAATAATATGCGAATGGGTGAAATTCCAGACCCCCATTGTTTGACAATGGCCAAGTCGTCAGAGACCATTTGTGAGGACCATGAGAAAGGTACGACGGTCACATGACAGAAAGCAGATTTCTGATGAAGGATATTTAATAAGACACATGTTTGGAGTGCAAAGAGCAAGAAGGGATCCAGACCCCCAGGGGAATAGGACCCTGCCTAATATCCATTAGCTGGCAGTTAACTCATGTTAACCTTTTCTTGTCTATTTAAAGAACCAAACCAAGTTTTTACCCTTACAAGGAAACCTGTCATTTGTCTGTTCGTAACAGTTACAGCACTCAGAGGGCTAAAACACATTTTCTTTTAAAAACACACATCTGTCTTTGGTCAGTAGAGAGGTGGAAAGCCATGTCTCTCCTGTCCGTAACACTTCCACCAATGTTTTCCCACCTCAGAAGTGACTATATTAATAAAATTAAAACTATTAAAAGCATGTACCCATGAACATTTTGTCTTTATTCTTCATGGGATGTAGGTGTCACTGTCAAGGTCAGCATTTGTTGCCCATCCCTAATTGCCCTTGAACTAAGTGGTCTCTACGCCATTTCAAAGGGCAGCTATGAGTCAAACACATTGGCCTGAATTTTCCCCTCGGCGATTTGGGGGTGAGGCCCGCTCACCGATGGGAAAATGACGCGGGATGACGTCGGGAGGAACCCCGACGTCATCCCGGTCCATTTAACTCTTTAGGAAGGCAGGCAGACAGCAAAATCAGCTATCCTCCCGCCAACCTGTCAATCGCCAATTGAGGCCATTGACAAGATAATTAAGATAATTAAAGACCCTGCCCGTCCAACCTTAAGGCTGGTGGGCAGGCCAGGAGCCCCAGCGGGCTTCTGAAAAAACATGAAACCTCATCCACTGGCGGGATGAGGTTTCATGTCCGTTTTTAAAACCTTTAATAAAGTTTCTGTGCTTCTTATTAACATGTCCCATATCGTGTGACATTGTCACATGAGGGGGACATGTTAATAATTTTTTTATTTTTCTATTTTTAAAGTTTTTTAGACTGTCAGTAATCTCCCTGAGACAGCACTTAGTCTCAGGGAGATGTGCGCTCTTTCGCACACTTGCACGAAAGAGCGCACTTTGACAGTTGTGGAATCCCTCCCCCCCCGGCACAGGAAGTGCATAGCGCTTCCCATCGGGCGGCCCGCTGGGCGGGCCTTAATTGGCCCGCCCATTCAAAACAGTGGCGGGGGTCAGCTGCCCACTGCCGAGTCGGTGGGGCCCGCCCGCCAACCTAGGGCAAAATTCTGCCCATTGCTGTAGGCCTGAAGTCACATGTGGGCCAAACCAGGTAAGGATGACATAGACATAGACCAGACAATCATTGATAGTTTCATTGTCACCATTATGGAGACTAGCAATTTTTAAAATGAGATTTTTATTAATTTTGAAATTAAATTCCACCAGCTGCTGTGGTGGGATTTGAACCTGTGGCCCTATAGCATTAGCCTAAGTCTCTAGATCATAGGTCAAATGACATTACCAGTATGCCACCATCTCCCCAAAAACACAGATGTCAATTACAGGCATTGCAAAGCCAACTACAGACTGTTCATATGTAATTCTTTTTAAATAAAATTATCCGTGGGTGTACCCAACAGAATAATGGGGTTGTGAAGCTTGGTCTCAGCTAAGTAAGTGCTGTAGCTTCACTCTCAGCATTGCACAATTTCAATGAAGCTTTTCTCTACTATTTAGTTTGCTTTTTCCACTGTGAGTGGCGAAGCAATCCCAACATTTAGTAATACCTCAACTTCTGTCAACAAATTGATGTTGAAACATTCTTATGCAAATGAAAAGTCATTCTATACCATGGGGATCATGTCACTTAAAGAGAAACTCAGTGACTGATCAAACTGCTCGGGCAAGAATTTGGACTCATTGGCGTCCATTTATTGGACACAACAAGCACCTTTAGAACTCCAAAATGATGTCTGCAGTAGGGGCCACATTTGGGGTGTATCACACCAGATGTCATAGCAGTGAGGACATCAACAGACTCACAGAGAATGCTCACCAGAAGTATGTACAGCAGGCAGATCATATTGTCAATCAACTTGCAACATTTTGATTCCAGTAGTGCCAGATAATAGACACAGGGATAAGGTTGTGATGCGGGGAGTGAGGTGATGGGGGGTGGTGGGGGTTGGCTGTGGGAAGTTAGAAGTGCATTCTTACACCATCTACAGCTTATAAATCAGAAAAAAGGATGAGCTAGATTAAATATGCGGAGTGCATCATTTTCAGAGCTTTCAGCCCCAATGCTGGGCACAACCTCAGCAATGGCCCTTCCAAAAATGGCCAGCACTGTCTCCTCCATTTGGCTCATGCTGCCTCTGGTTGAGTGCTACCTTGTCCTGCAAGACAGAAGGAAGTGCATCAGTGAGTATGGGTGATGTGGCTGTCATGATTGAATAATTGGCGTTGTGTGCAATGTATGAGATGTGGGTGTGAGGCTTGCACACATCATGCTAAGTGTGTGAGGTGAGGTGAAGCATGTGAATGTTAGTACATGTCCTGATTGATAAAGATTGTAGGTAGGTGAGTGATAGGGCTGTGGTGATTTGAGCAGTGTCTGAGGCTGGTGGTGTAGTTAGTGGGATATTATTTTTGAAGGTGCATCCACTGACCTTGATCATTCATGTCAGAATATTGAACTTCTTATGGCACTGCATCCAGGTCCTTTGAGCTTGACTCCTGGCATTGATTTTCAGAGCTTTGTTTCCACTGCCTTTTGACCATGATCTGGAGGACCTCCTACTTTCCAACGCCTCCACCAAGCCCTCCAATGCAGCCTCTGAGAACCTTGGAGCCCACATTCTGCCATGTTGTGCCATTCTTCACTGTTTCCGTTAATTTCCTGCATGATTACCAGCAACTGCTCCAGCAAGAATGCACCTCCCCTTTAAGCAGTGCAGACCAGCTTTAACTGGCTCGACCAAGTTACAGTTTTGGGCCTCCTTTTGATGCTTGCAGCCAATGAGCAGTGAGATGATTGCTGGCAAACTTCGGATTGTCTGACGATTGGATGGCTTTTTCCAAAGTCAGATCTTCCTTAGATTGGAGTACACTCGAAAGAGTATCAGCGGCCACTCCCACTAGTCTCTTAGGAGCTCCGACTTAAGGTCACCATGTATAACTCATTCATGAAAGAGTTGATGGGTTCCCTCTTGTTAAATTTTGCTTGCTATGCAATTTCATTGCTTCTTAGGTTAAAGTTGGTGTTAAAGGACTTCATGACCTCTTCAAAGTTTTCGGAGGATTCATTTCACTATGGACGTCCAATCCCTCTACACCTCCATCCCCCACCAGGATGGTCTGAGGACTCTTTGATTCTTCCTTGAACAGAGGCTCAAACAATCCCCATCCACCACCACTCTCCTCCATCTGGCTGAACTTGTTCTCTCAATGAACAATTTCTCCTTTAACTCGTCTCACTTCCTCCAAATAAATGATGCTGCTATGGGTACCCATGTGGGCCCCAGTAATCCCTGTCTTCTTGTGGGGTATGTGGAATATTCCTTGTTCCAGTCCTACTTAGGCCCCCTTCCACAACTCTTTGTCCGGTACATCAATGACTGCACCTTTGATGCTTCACGTTCTCGTCTGGACCTGGAAAAATTTATCACATTTCTTTCCAATTTCCACCCCTCTCTCATCTTCACATGGTCCATCATCAACACTTCCCTTCCCTTCCTTGACTTTTCTGTCTACATTTCTGGTGATAGACTGTCTACCAACATTCATGATAAGCCTGACTCCCACAGCTACCTCGATTAGACCTCCTCACATCCTGCTTCCCGTAAGGTCTCCAT
Source organism: Cetorhinus maximus (assembly GCF_964194155.1). NCBI lineage: Eukaryota > Metazoa > Chordata > Chondrichthyes > Lamniformes > Cetorhinidae > Cetorhinus > Cetorhinus maximus. The sequence goes on along the minus strand of NC_135888.1, from coordinate 62,444,684 downwards.
TCCATTCATCCAGTTTCTCTGCCTCAGTCGCACCTGTTCTGATGATACTACTGTCCACAATGGCGCTTCTGCCATGTCTTCGTTTTTCCTGGGCTGAACGTTCCTCCCCACTGAGGGGGGGAAACATCAGGGCCCTCAACCTGTTCCCCTTCCCCTTCCTCCCAGAACCATGATAAGGTTCTCCTTGTCCTCACTTTTCACCCCACCAGCCACCGCATTTAAAGGATCATCCTCTGCCCTTTCTGCTAACTCCAGCATGATGCCACCACCAAAGACAACTTGCCCTCATCACCCCTGTCTGTATTCTGTCGGGACTGTTGCCTCCAGGACACCCTGGTCCACTCCTCTATCACCCCAACATCTCATCGTCTTCCCATGGCACTTTCCCATGCAATCCCTTTACATCCTCCCTCCTCACTGTCCAAGGCCCCAAACACTCCTTTCTGGTGAAGTAGTGCTTCGCTTGCACTCCCTTCAATTTAGTTTACTGCATTTGCTGCTCACAATGCAGTGTCCTCTACATTGAGGAGACTAAATGCAAACTGGGTGACCTGATTGCAGAACACCTTCGCTCAGCCTGCAAGCATGACCCAGATCTTCCTGTCGTTTGCCATTTCAATTAATTATCTTGCTCTCAGGCTCACATTTCTATCCTTGACCTACTACAATGTTCAAGTGAAGCCCAACGCAAACTGGAGGAACAGCACCTCCTCTTCCGGTTAGGCACTTTACAGCCTTCCGGACTTAACATTGAGTTGAAGAACTTCAGACCATGAACTCTGCCCTCTATTTTGATATTTTTTGCATTTTTTTCCAACCTCCTCTCCCCACAAAGGCCCATCATTAACTTGTTCTCATGTTTTGCTTTCAGAGAATGCTTATGCTTGTTCTGCTATTGACATATTCTGTTATCTGACCTTTATGCCACTATTAACACCTGTCTTAGCCTTTAACACTATCATTACTACTCCCTTTATCTTGTATCCGTGACATCTTTGTCAAATCTCTCCTGAGCTCCCACCTATCCCTGACCTTCTATTTTGCTCTGCCTGCTCCAGCCCCTCTTTTCAACAGTGCACAACTCAGAGGCATGCCAGGAGCAGCATCAGGCATACCTAAAAATGAGGTGTCAACCTAGTGAAGCTACAAGACAAGAACTACTTGCATGCCAAACAGCATAAGCAGCAAGTGATAAACAGCGCTAAGCGATCCCACAATCAACGGATCAGATCTAAGCTCTGCAGTCCTGCCACATCCAGCCGTGAATGGTGGTGAACAATTAAACAACACACTGGAGGAGGAGGCTCCACAAATACCCCCATCCTCAATGATGGGGGATCCCTGCACATCAGTGCAAAAGATAAGGGTGAAGCATTCGCAACAATCTTCAGCCAGAAGTACTGAGTGGATGATCCATCTCGGCCTCCTCTGGAGGTCCCCAGCATTGCAGATGCCAGGCTTCAGCCAATTTGATTCATTCCACCTGATATCAAGAAACAGCTGAAGGCACTGGATACTGCAAAGGCTATGGGCCCTGACAACATTCCGGCAATATTACTGAAGACTTGTGCTCCAGAACTTCCTGCATCCCTAGCCAAGCTGTTCCAATACAGCTATAATACTGATACCTACCCTGCTATGTGGAAAATTGTCCAGGTATGTCCTGTACACACAAAGCAGGACAAATCCAACCCGGCCAATTACCACCATCAGTCTACTCTCAATCATCAGTAAAGTAATGGAAGGGGTCATGAACAGTGCTATCAAGTGGCACTTGCTTAGCAAAACCCGCCCACTGATGCTCAGTTTGGGTTCTGCCAAGGCCACTCAGCTCCTCACCTCGTTACAGCCTTGGTTCAAACATGGACAAAAGAGCTGGATTCCAGAGGTGACGTGAGAGTGATTGTCCTTGAGTGAGTGTGGCATCAAGGAGCCCTAGTAAAACAATGGGAATCAGGGGGGAAACTCTCCACTGGTTGGAGTCATATCTAGCACAAAGGAAGATGGTTATGGTGGTTGGAAGTCAATCATCCCAGTTCCAGGACGTCACTGCAGGAGTTCCTCAGGGTTGTGTCCTAGGCCCAACCATCTTCAGCTGCTTCATCAATGATCATCCTTCCATCATAAGGTCAGAAGTGGGCATGTTTGCTGATGATTGCACAATGTTCAGCACCATTCATGACTCCTCAGATACTGAAGCAGTCCATGTCCAAATGCAGCAAGACCTGGACAATATCCAGGTTTGGGCTGACAAATAGCAAGTAACATTCATGCCATACAAATGCCAGGCTATGACCATCTCCAACATGAGAGGGTCCAACCATCACCCCTTGACATTCAATGGCATTATGATCACTGAATTACCTAATATCTACTTTCTGGGGATTACCATTGACCAGAAACTGAACTGGACTAGCTATATAAATACTTTAGCTGCTAGAGCAGGTCAGAGACTAGGAATCCTGCAGCGAGTAACTCACCTCCTGACTTTCCAAAGCCTGTCCACCATCTACAAAGCACAAGTCAGAAATGTGATGGAATACTCTCCGCTTGCAGCTCCAACAACACTGAAGAAGCTTGACACCATCCAGGACAAAACACCCCATTTGATTGGCACACCATCCATAAACATTAACTACCTCCACCATTGACGCACAGTGGCAGCAGTGTGTACCATCTACAAGCGCACTGCAGAAACTTACCAAGCCTCCTTAAACAGCACCTTCCAAACCCATGATCACAACCATCTAGAAAGACAAGGGCAGCAGACACATGTGGACACCACCACCTGAAATTTCCCCATCCCAGCCGCTCACTATCCTGACTTGGAAATATATTGCTGTTCCTTCAGTCACTGGGTCAAAATCCTGGAACTCCCTCCCCAACAGCACTGTGGATGTACCTACACCAGATGGACTGCAGTGGTTCAAGAAGGCAGCTCACCACTGCCTTCTCAAGGGCATTTAGGGATGTGCAATAAATGCTGGCCTAGCCAATGATGCCCACATCTCATGAATGAATGAAAAAAACATTTATGCCGCTCTTCAGCTCTGAAGAAGTTATGTGGACTTGAAGTGTTATCTCTGTTTCTCTCTCCGCAGATGCTGCCAGACCTGCTGAGTTTTTCCAGCATAAGATTCAACCCTGACTAGGTGTCATCTTCATGCCGACTACTACCAGATTCACTATTACTCTCTACCACTCTCATGTGACCTGCTGGGTCATAATGTGGGTGGTATTGTTTCCCCAGTCCCACATTAACCCTTACAGTCCTGAGCACCCTAATACTACAGGGGTGACAAAGTTAGGTAAAACGGTATTGGAGATAGTGGGTCTGAGGTATGGGTGAAGTACAGGGGAAGCATGTGTCATTTTTAGTGCAATAGCATAATGCCATGACGTATTTTCATGACTGAAGTCATCACGTTGAATATTTACAACAGAATGAGAAATGATTTACCAAGCATTACTTCCACAAAAGACCATGACCTTGTAAGAAATGTTTCCTACTTCTCCAAGTCTCTCAAGCTCCACTTTATAACTTTACAGAGCCTTACATATGGTTTTTTTTACAGATGTCACATGAAAAGGAAAAACAAAATCCATCTTCTGAAACTTGAAAAAGTCTCCCAATGTCAACTGAAGGAAATTAATGAACGAAGCTGTAGCCAATGTTAACGTTAGCAGTGGGTATACAGGTTCCCTATGGTCCAGGATAACTTTAAACTTCAAAAACAAAAGCCTTAGAATTTGATCTTACTTAATAAGATCAAGTGTTTAGTATTTGAAAGGATGCTGTAAAACCCAATTGTGTAAGAGTAAAACTGAAACACTCCAGACACTGGCACTGCGCAATGGCTGTGCACCATGTCAAAATAAATTCTTTAAATTTGAAATTTTTTTTTTTACTGTTCTTTGAGTCGAGGGATATTATGGCTGAGAAATTGAACACTTGCCTACTCAGGGTCAACATCCAAGAAATGTACACCACAGGTTAGGTGCGAGTAAAGCTTGCAAAAATTATGTGCAGGATAAGACCAGAGACCCCATCAAGCCTCCCCTACATTCATGTTGGCTGGAGTATTATGTCTAGACACTTTCCAACCCAGCAGCCATGTTGGGAGAGGCAAAAAAAAGCATCAATAAGTAAATAAATACTCTGGAAAATGCCTCTTCAAACCCCCCAGGCGATCAAAACCAGCTTATGAGAAACAGACTTCCTCCACTCTTCTCCAACAACATGACTCATCATATGCCTCATTTGAGCACCACCTATAATGGACTGGAGCAATGTTCCCATATTCAGCACTTGCGTGACTTAAGTAGGTGAGGCCAGTTTGCACAGTGCATTCCACTTCATCACAATTAGCTCCAAATATTTCAGTTCAACTCAGCTCAAATTCAGAGAGCAGCATCAATCTGAGCCCCATCCTTTGGAACAACAATGAAAACAAAAAGTGGCTCTTGATGGGTTAGAATATCTGAGCAAGCACAGTGACTTAATGTCCAGCCCTGCTCTGAGACAGGATAGGATGCATGAACTTAACAGTGAGCAGACTACATAAAGAACAGATCAGCCTTGTTGATAGTAATCATGGGCAATGCCACCACAAATATTATCTTCATTTGGCACTCAGTTCTTGGTATGTAACTGCTAGATCTACTTGCTTTCTTCTGTTGTAGTGGACTGAATATACGAAGAAATTGCTGGGGCTTGAGAAGGCTTGGGGACACCATGTGGGGTTGGGAATGTTGGTGACAATGTCAATCCACCTTTTCTGACTTTTCTCAATGGACCTAGACCTGATGGTCTGGTCAACACTACTAACTAAGGAATCAGGCATACTGAGACTCTGTTACCTGATTACCATTCAAACTCCTGTTTTTGGGTGGAAGGAACTGCAGCCAGCCCCATGTGAGCATTAACAATGAATGTTAGCAGACTGTTCAACCATGAAGCCGTCATAGCTGCATATGATGCTGACTGCGTCTGCTTTCAAAGAGGAATTGCAAAGGCTGCTTGAGATTTCACCTCCCAGCCCAAAAGGCACTGAGGATAATTGTTAATACTCTTACCTCCAAACTGGCTACATTAGGGTTAGGGTTAGGGTCATCTAAATCAGCAAGAATAGAATACCAAAGTGGTGCCTTTGCCATTCTGTGTGGCTTGATACCACTTCTGTGGTGATTGTTGCCTGCAAGTCACCCCTAGCATCCCTTGCCATTGTTACACTATTCTCAGTCAATTACTAAGAATGTAAGTGCTGACTCCATGCTTTGCTGCCTCCAGCAGGGAGACACACTTACAGGGATAGTCATGAGTACAGTTTATGAGTTTCCATCCATTAACATGAATGAATGGAATATCTTGAGTTGTGCATTCTCGTGTTCTTGTCATACGGTCTCCTCACAGGGAGGGTAGAATTGACCTGAAAACTTCAGTTCTGGTGACATTCAGTTTCTACACTTCATAACCTGAAATCATTTCCTTTCTAGTGATGCTGACCTCAATGTACTGGGGCAAACATTGGGGGAGACAATGTGAAAGGAAAATGGGTCCTAATATTTCCATTAAATCAAAATTCAGTTATTTCCCAATTTTCTCCCCTCCTGAAGTTGTTGGTAAAATGATGAACAATGAAAGGTATGCAAAATACATTCTTAAAGCATAGTTCAGAAAAAAAATGATTAATTCTGATTCATTAACTATTTAATTCTGATGTAAAAGTCCGAACCTGGAGCTGGATAGTTCTGTGAGTCAGAACGTAATACTTCAGCATGAAAAAAGCCTAGACTCAGAGAAATGAAGGTGTTTCTCTCTCTCTCTCTCTCTCCCCCTCCTCTTCTCTCTCTCTCTCCTCTCTCTTTTAATCCTCCTCTTTCTTTCTCTCCTGATCCTTTGCGAGCTTAGAAATCATCAATCCAATTGCCAGTCACCACAAATCTACAGCACTGCACTATTATTATATTTATTGAGAGTTCGAAACAACGAGACAACAGGAAGCTTAATAATGCAGGCAATTCAGGTCAAACTCTTGTTAATTAGAAGAGTCATTTTGGGGGGCAGTAAGTGATTTATTATTGTCCAGATATGTTCAAGATTCAACATTTGAACTGCCCATGCAACAACAGTCACTGCCCTTCCATGCAATTCATTTTTTGTGAGATACCTTGAGAAGTTTCTGGACGACATAACAGAGCATTATAGAATTACTAATCATTTCTGAACCATATATATTTCTTGCCAGTGACAGGTTGAGTGTATAAGTGATTACTGGCTCCTGCTTTAGAATAAGTGAAAGTAGCCTAAAATGGATTAGAGAATCAATAGAAATAGAATAATATTGTAGTAAAGCTAATGGTGATTGAATAATGATCCTTTTAAAGCTGCTGGCCTCTTTGTCATTTCATTGCAATTTCACATATTCAAATTATCCAGATAGTGCCCTCCAGGACTAACTGAGTAATACAATGCCCATCTAACTCCTTACGGACTAAAGGATTTTATCAGTGGAGTGATGGTGGGGGTGTTATTTGCCATCAAGTGTTTTACTTTTTGTTCTATTGTCGGATTTGTCTGCTCTTGTTAAAGGTGAGTTGGCACATGCAGGAATATAGACCAGTAGCCCATTTTCTGCTGCGCTCAGTCACTCAGCCTCCATCCACAAGCTCACACAGTGAATGTTGGCAGACTGGCCAACTAGGCGTGCATCGCAATCGAGTACAATCCTGGCCCTTCCTGATGCTTCTGGAAAGACAGGGGTAACTGGATAACGAACATGATTGGAAGCTTTCCGTGATTTTGTCTCCACCCTATTCAAAACATGGATGCTGAGGGCATTAGGATGCTGCTGCAACATCTCCCAGAGCATCACAGCTTCAGGTTATCCAAACCTTTAACCTGTATTAACATTCCAGGAGTGATGAATGATGCACTCCCACAAATACGAGTATACGCGCTCCTAGGTGTATATCATTCCTTACAATGAGGAAATGCTAAGATTATATTGAGCTATTTTTACCCCTTGCTGGGACAAACATAGTTAGGAGAAGAAAGAAGAGTTGGTGCACAGCCAGCTGTGGAAATTACATGTGTCGATGGAAGAGGAGGAGGGCAGGATCAAGCTTGGCTGTGATGCTGCTCATAGTCCCATATCCTGCTCCTGATAACCATTGCATATGAACTCATAGTGAAACGTTGTCTCAGATATGGCTTTTTGTATAATGCGCACCCACACCTTCTATCTAGGACATGGTTCAAACCCCTGCCATCACCCAGTCAGATTAAATAGCTTCTTAATTCAAAAACATAATGCTTGTTAAAGTTCATAGGAAGTGAACTGGGGAATCACAACTTCATTAAAGAGGTCGCTTTAAAAATATTTAAAAAAAACTATTATACTCATGGCAGAAAACTAGGGAAACAGCAGGAAACATGTGCTAAGAGTTGTTCAACACTCCGCCTTTAAAGAGAACCTCTGAAATGAATATTTACTTACCACTGGAAGAAGATGGCAAAACACCCATCTTAGGGCAATGTGTTTTGCATCTGGCTCGAAATTCTAACACTTTTCATGGGAGTCATTTTGCATGTTGGGTAGATGCAGGACTGACACCCTGTTCTTTTTGAACTGCGTAATTCCAATCTGAATTAGCTGTCCAGAATGTTCTGAAACTTCGTTTTCATTTATGTTTGAGTCAATTATTGAGTAGTTTCTTCAAATTCTCAATAAATATTTTTCTTTTCCATCAGGAAACAAGTCAGAATTTGAGTTCCGCCCCTTACCTACCCAAGTTAACATTTGGATTAGCCAAAAGCTAGTAAACTGAGAGTTACAATATAATAGGCATCTCTGCCTTTGCCTCTATCTCTTTTCTCTCTCTTTTACTGTCTCTATCTCACTCTCTCTCATTCTCTCTCCCTCTCTTTCACTTTCTCTCACACTCTCACTTAAAACGTTGTGTATACCACACATTTTTTGTACATGGTAATCCCACTTGCTGTGTCACATTCTAAAATGGAAAGCCCATATGTCACACATCACAAAAGAAAAAACTGGCTAAATGCATCAACACCACTCGCACTCTCTGTTTATTAACCAACTGAAGCAGTTAAAATACATTTTGAAAAAGTTTACATCAACTTTTTTTTCTCTGTAAATTTTTTTAATAGCCAAAATAATATTATTAAACAAAAGTAAACAAATGCATATTTGATATTCTCCATTGAATTGTTTTTAATTGCTTGTCTTTCACTAAGTAAATTATATTTTTTATTGAAGGCTTTTGCCTCCCCCAAAAGCTTGGATATATATTTGTAAGATCATTGGTTCAAACCTCAGTCCAGAAACATTCGGCTGACACTTCAGTGCAGTACTGCACCATCAAAGATAGCAATTTTTTGTTGCATTCTTATACAAAGATCCTACCTGTCTTCTTAAATAGACATGAGAAATTTTAAGGCACTGCTTGAAAAAGCAGCAGCAGACTACTCCAGGTGTCTGGTCAACATAAATATCTCAACCAAAATCACTGAAGTAGATTTAATATTTATCTCATTGCTATTTGTGGGAGCTTCCTCTGGTTTTTTTTATTCATTCGTGGGACATGGGCTTCGCTGGCTGGGCCAGCATTTATCGCCCATTCCTAGTTGCCCTTGAGAATATGGTGGTGAGCTGCCTTCCTGAACCATTGTGGTCCATGTGGTCTAGGTGCACCCACAGTGCTGTTAGGAAGGGGGTTCCAGGATTTTGCAAGTTGGCTGCCACAATAGCCCATGTTACAATAGGAAATACACTTCAAAATACTTAACTGGCTGTGAATCACATTGGGGTGTCCTGAGGTTGTGAAAGGTGCTACATAAATAACACGTTTATTCTTTCTTCTTCTCACTTGATATTTTTGCCCACAACAAACATACCAGAAATAATGGGGAACCAGGAGAATAATGAGAGTGAGGAGGTTATAGTATTATCATTAGTATAAAAAAAGTACTGGAGAAATTAATGAGTCTACAAGCTGATTAATCCCTTGCACCTGATGGTCCACATTCTAGAGTCTTTAAAGAAGTAGCTGCAGAGATAGCAGAAGCATTAGCTGTGATCTTCCAAAATTCCAGATTTTGGAATGATGTAAGTAGATTGGAAGGTTGCAAATGTAACCATGTTATTCAAGAAAGGAGGAAGAATAAAAGAAACAGAACTATAAACTTCTTAGCCTGATCAGTGATCAGGCAAATGCTGGAATCCATTATGAAAGAAATGATAACCTGGTGCTTACAAATTCAGGATATGAATAGAGCCAACATAGGTTTATGCAAGGGAAACAGTGACAAACCTATTAGAGTTTCTTCAGGATGTAACAAATAGGGGAACCAATGAATGTAGTATATCTGGGCTTTCAAAAGATATTTGTCAGGGTGCCACATGAAAAGTTGATATACAAGATAAGAGTTCATGGGGTTGGTAAGATATTAACATGGATTGAAGTGTGTTTAAAGAACAAAGTAATAGCCTAGGAATGAACAGGGCATTTTCAGGTTGGCAGGTTATTATTAGTGGATTGCCACTAATGGGCCTCAGATACATAAAATTTATATTCATGTCTTAGCTGAAGAGACTGAGTGTAATGTATCCATGTTTGCTGACAATACAGGTCAGTATGTAAGCTGCGAGGAAGACACAGTGGCTGTAAAGTGTCACTGACGGATTGGGTGACTGGGCATGAACATAGCAGTTGGGCTATAATGTAGGGAAATGTGAGGTTATTCGACAGGAAGAATAGAAAAACAGAATATATTTTAAACTACTAAATGCTGGTGTTCAGAGGGATTTGGATGTCCTTGTACACAAATCACAGAAAGTTAACATGCAGGTACAGCAAGCAATGAGAAAGGTGAATGGTATGTTGGCCTTTATTGAAAGGAACTTGGGAATACAACAGTTAGAAAGCATTGCCTCAATTATACAGGATTTTGGTGCAATCATGTCAGGAATCTCTGTAGTGAAGGAAGGTATTTTTGACTTCGAGGTGGTGCAATGAAGGTTCACTTGATTTATTCAGAATGAGATGGTTTCCAATGAAGAGAGATTGAATTGAATGGCACTCTCATCTCTGAAGTTTAGTGGTCTTTGATTGGTCCTCCAGCATTAGAAGTCTGCATGCCACCCTGAATTACACAGGGAACCTGTCTCCATGCTAGTTAAGGGAGTGCCTCAAAATCCCAAAGAGTGAAACTTTCCTCCTGGTGGGCTGGGGTGGGGAGTGGGGTGGGTTTCTGACTCGCAAACAGTCCTGACTTCTGTTTCCCACCCCAGAGGGAGAATCCAGCACATAGACTTCAGATAAGGGGTCAGCAATTTAGGATTAAGATAAGGAGAATATTTTTTCATTCGACTGGTGGTGAATCCTTGGAATTCTCTACCACAATGGGTGGTGGATGCTCCATTGTTCAGTATATTTCAGGCTCAGAGAGACAGATTTCCTTACTCTTCTACTCCCAAGTTCCTTCCAATAACGGCCAACATACTATTCACCTTCCTAGTTGCTTGCTGTACCCCACAAGGAATAAAGGGATATGGCATTAGGCAGGAAAGTGTGTTGAAATAGAAGATCAGTTTATTGAATGGAGGAGTAAGCTCAGGGTGCTGTATGGCCTACTTCTGCTCCTATTGCTTATGTTCTGAAAAGTGTATCTTCTGCTTCTTCTTCTAACAGGTGAAGGTAGACCTTGCATTCAGAAGATGTGCAATATGTACACAATTTTCCAGGATGGATCAGCAGCATTTAAGCGAGCCAGGTGGTAGAAAGCTACTTAGTCAGTCTGGAGGAAATAGATTTCTGGACTCTAAAGGCATCAAGGGGTGTAGGAAGAGAGCGGGAATATGGCATTGAGATAGAGGATCAGCCATGGTCCCTTTGAATGGCGGAGCAGGCTCAAAGGGCTGAATGACCTATTCCTGCTCCTATTTTTCTATGTTTTCTATGTAAGAAAATCTATTTTGTTCTTTTTCAAAATTATCTCAAGACAGCCAGTAGACAAACCTCAGTAGGTTTATTCAGGTAGAACTGCATAATGAATATTTTAGAAAGGGAGAGGCTGTCGCTGTAAAAAAATATACACGTGTGTGCATGCGATAATGAGATATTTTCCTTCAGAAACCTTCAGAAAGCATATTAAGCTGAGCAACAGAGACCTACATACACTGGTGGAGGTTTCCTGTAGGCGCATCCTTGTGCTGGAATGCTGCTCCATGGATTTCTGTGGCCCAGCTATCTGACTCCAATCACTACAGTTTGCATATCATGTGGCTGTGTTCTTAGTTTAAACAGGTAAAGACTAAAAATAAATACATGGGCAAAGTTATACATGTTTAAAATAAAGGCTGGTTATTTTTGCTATCCACAGAATTATGGAGAGATTTGTGGAATTCACACCCTGGAGTATCATTAAATAAGAATTTGACTTGTTCAGTCATTGTAAATCAGTGGCCTTGATCAATGGTCTAGCATGGAATAAACACCACTATTGTTATAAAATAACATAATTTCAACTCGCTGTGCAGAATGTCTTATCCGATCTGTTCGTATCATAGCAATTCTTGGCACTCCTTGTTGTCACGAATTGATAACTTTCCAGTTAAGACTGGTAACACTGGGGTAATGCTTCAATTAGTAACATCGAATCATAGCATCTTGCAGCTCAGGAGGAGATTGGACTGTTTCTATTATGGGCAATGGATCTGCATCGCCAGTTTTATGTCCAGGCAGTTGGTTTAAAATACCACCATCACCACCGTCGCCCTCCCCCACCAGGTCCCCCCTCCCCAGCAGCCACCACCCCCCTCCAACCCTACCCCTCATTACCATGAGCAAAGCTGTGAAAGAGTCACTGGTAATGTTATTAAACCACAACATCGAACATGCATTTCTGGTCTGTCACACATCAAGTGTCACACTTCACTTTCTGTGACACAGTTCAAAGGAAAGTAGAGAAAGAGATAAAGGAAATTTCTAAGAACCCAAAATACCAGAGTCAAGTTGTCTGCAGTATCTTAATGACCTCTGTACAAACCTAGTTTTGCATAGCAGTGATTAAATCTTTATAGCCTCACCAAGATACATACATACACACTGTTGCAGAGCAATAATACATCATGCTTCAGCCATTATAAAATTATTGTGAACTGTGCGATGTGAGTTTGTTAGTAATATGACAAAAAGGTATATCTAACGTGCATTTCCTGATCATCACCCTTCTCTGTCACACTTCAATGTCTCACTGAAATACGTGTATCATACTTAGAAAAAACAATGGCAGCTATTCTGCCTGGGATGTAGACTGCCTGTAAGCTTTGAGAAAACTTAACAATCATCACTTACGAAGACCTACAGACTGGAAAGTAACCAAATCCTGGCATCGCTCAGTGTGTGCCTAACAGTAATTAGAATTTGAATTCTTAATAGGGCACATCTTAGCAGCAGAAAGATACATTATGGACAAATGGTGGTGTTCCACAAGGATTGGAGCTGGTGACCACTTTTGTTTACTATTTATATAAATGCTTTAGACTTGGCATACAATTTCAAAATTTGTGGGTGAGCTTTACAGTTAATACAGAGGAGGACTGCGACAAAATACAGGAAGACATTAATAAATGGGCACGTAATTGGGAAATAAACATCAATTGAGTTATGTGTGAGTAATATATTTTGGTAGGAAGAATAAGGAGTCATATTCCTTGAAAATTAAAGACTAATTTTAATGTCATGCCCCGTGGTGAGTGCATTTAATAAGGAGGCAGGGTGCTGGGCAGAGAGCCCATCACTTTCCCGCTACTGTCCAGATTAAGTCCGTAGCGGGAAGGCCCATGAATGGCCTCCCAGCACCGCTGCTAACTGAGGCCCTAAATTGCCCACTTAATTGCCTCATCCCGCCACTGCTCATACTCATCCAACAGTGGGCAGGGACTCACCATGCGAGGAGCACAACAATGAAAATCCTGTTAGGGTTGCTTGCGGGCGATCAGCATTCAAAAGCAGTCAGTGCCTGATTGAGGAATCCGGCATCGGGAAGTGGGGGCCCCACTGAGACCCACCCCGTTGCCTTGCTGCTGACCCTCCACCCACCTTTCCTCACGACCCCCACCCGTGACCCTCTTCCCGCCATCACTCAGCTATGTCTGGGGTCGTGGGTGTGGGTGTAGTACTGGCAGCAGCCACCGCCTCCCTGGTGGTGCTGCTGAGCAATGAAAAGTTGCTGGCCTTTGGTCAGCCAGGAGCTCCCAGTGGGCGAGGCTTCCATTCCTAGGGTCCTTGATCCCAGGGAAGGTCTGCTGTTGTGCAGTTAAGTGCCTGATCGGCCTTTCTTCACAGGGGCGATGCAAGGCTCTCCAGCTGGCAGGCAAGACCCTCATCACCTCCATTAAATACCCCCTTAAAGTATTTAAATGGAGGAACAGAGATCTTGTGGTACAGATACATAGGGCAAAGTTTTTAGCTCAGCAGGCGGGCACTTGCCCGACACGCTTGAACTTAAGTGATGCGCATTGACATCGGGCGAGTGTCCCAGCGTCAACGCGCAGTCGTGTGATATTTTGCTCGGCAGTTGCACGCCAGGGTCGGCAGCATGCCCGCCGACAATTAAGAGGCCTGTTAAGGCCATTAAATTATCAATTAAGTTACATTTTTCGCTGCCCGTCCAACCTTATGGAGTCACATGAGGGAACATGTTTTATTACATTTTTAAGTTCTTTATTATTTTTTAAAAACTCTTCATCTCCCTGAGGCAGCTCCGTGCCTCAGGAAGATCCTGAAGTGCGCACACGTGCGCATGAGCGAAGTTCGCGCTCGCCCTACTCGCCCTCTTCCCCCTCCCCCACCGCCTGCATAGGCAGCGCTGAGCGTTGCTGCGCGTGTTTCACGCTGGGTAGGCCTTACTTGGCCCGCCAGCGTGAAATCACCTTCTGGCCTCGATCGCGGGCGGTTGTCAGCTTCCCCACCACCCCTACCCGCCCCCACCGAGCCCGCCTGACATGGGCTAAATTCTGCCCGTAGACCACTAAAACTAGCAACACAAACCATAATAAAAACCAAAGCAATAGAGTTCATATCTACAGGAATAGAAATGAAAATCAGTGAATGTCCTATACCCTATCGTTTGGCTACTCTTGGAGTACTGTGAAAGGTTTTGGTCTCCAAATTATGAGAAGGATTTAGAGGCACTGGTTAAGGTTCATAAAAGTTTTACAAGAATGATATCTGAACTGAGAGTTATACCTATCTGGAAATATTGAACAGACAGCAGTTCTTTCCTTGAGAAAAGAGAAAACTGTGTGATGACTAGATGGAGGGATAAAGGGTTTGATAGGGGAGACTTAGAGAAGGTATTTTCACTTGACGGAGACCAGAACCTAGGATCATAAAGGTAAGATAGTCACTCATAAGTCCAATAGGGAATTCAGAAGAGACTTCTTTACCCTGAGAGTGGTTTGAATTTTTCTTTATTCTTTCATGGGGTGTAGGCATCGCTACCAAGGCCAGCATTTATTGCCCATCCCTAATTGCCCTTGAGAAGGTGGTGGTGAGCTGCCTTCATGAACTGCAGTCCATGTGGTGTAGGTACACCACAGTGCTGTTAGGGATGGAGTTCCAGGATTTTGACTCAGCGACAGTGAAGGAACGGTGATATATTTCCAAGTCAGGATGGTGTGTGGCTTGGAGGGGAACTTGCAGGTTGTGGTGTTCCCATGCATCTGCTGCCTTTGTCCTTCTAGGTGCCAGAGATCGTGGGTTTAGAAGGAGCTGTTGAATGAGCCTTGGTGAGTTGCTGCAGTGCATCTTGTGCAGGGTACATACTGCTGCCACTATGGTGGAGGGAGTGAATGTTGAAGGTGGTGGATGGGGTTCCAATCAAGTGGGCTGCTTTGTCCTGGATGATGCCGAGCTTCTTGAGTGTAGTTGGAGCTGCACTCGTCCAGGCAAGTGGAGAGTATGATTGATTGTGGAACTCGCTACCAAGAGGAGTAGTTGAGGCAAATATCATAGATGTGTTCACGTGGAAACTAGATATGTACATGAAGGAGAAATAAACCAAAGGAATAAAAACAGAAAATGCTGTAAATACTCAGCCGGTCTGGCAGCAGCTATGGAGACAAAAACAGGAATGTTTGGTTGACCTGAAATATAAGTTATTTCTCTCGCTGCAGATGTCCGACCTACTGAGCATTTCCAACATAGAAATAAATAATTATGATTTGATAGCCATTAAAGAGACATGGCTGCAGCGGGACATGGATTGAGACCTGGAATATTAAAGGGTATAGGACAATTAGGAAGGACAGGAAGCGAGGAAAAGATGGAGGGGTGGCTCTGTTTGTTAATGATGATATAGTACATTAGAGAGGGATGACCTAAGTTCAGGAAACTAGGCTGTGGAAACGGTTTGGGTAGAGATGAGAAATTGTAAAGGCAAGAAACCACTTGTGGGAGTCATGTACAGCAACCACATGATATGCTTGTTAGAAAGGCACGGCAATAATCATGAGAGATTTTAATCTACATATGAACTGTAAAAGTCAGATGGGCAAAGGTAGCCTAGATGATAAGTTCATAGAATGTTTCCGGGATAGTGTCTTAGAGCAGCATGTTCCTGAGCCAACCAGAGAACAGGCTATACTAGGCCTGGTATTGTACAATGAGATGGGATTAATTAATGACCTCATAGTGAAGGTGCCCCTAGGTAGTAGCGATCATAACATGATTGGTGTTTACATTCAGTTTGAGGGAGAGAGGAGTGGGCCCGAGACTATGTTTTTAAACTTAAATAAGGACATTTATGAGGGTATGAAAACAGCTGGCTGAAGTGAATTGGCATATTAGGTTAAGGGCTAGGTCAATAGAGATGCAGTGGCAAACTTTCAAGGGGATATTTCAGAATGCACAGAAACATTCCAATGAGAAAGAAAAAGTCCAAGGGATGGACACACCATCCGTGGTTAGCTAAAATAATTAAAGATATATCAAACTTAAAGAATAGGTGTATAATTGCACTAAGATAAATGGAAGGCCAGAAGATTGTACAGAATATAAAGAACAGTAAAGGATGACTAAAAAATTAATGAAGGAGTGAAAAATTAGAGTACGAGAGAAAGCAAGCCAGAAATATAAAAATAGATAGTGAGAGTTTCTATAAATATTTTAAAAGGAACAAGTTAACAAAATGAGTGTTGGTCCGATAGAAAGTGAGTCTGGAGAATTGATAATGGAAACCAGGAAATGGCAGATGAATTGAACAGGTATTTTGCATCAGTCTTCACTATCGAGGATACAAATAACATCCCAGAAGCAGCTATAAACCAGGAAATGGAAGGTAAGGAGGAATGCAGGAAAATTACAATCATCAGAGAAGTGGTACTGAGTAAATTGTTGGAGCTGTGGGCTAACAAGTGCCCGGGTCCTGATAGTCTTCATCCTAGGGTCTTAAAAGAAGCGGCTCATGAGAGAGTTGATACATTGGTTTTAATTTTCCAAAACTCCCTAGATTTGGGGAAGGTCCCATTAGATTGGAAGATAGCAAATGTAACTCCATTATTCAAAAGGGAGGGAGACAGAAAGCAGGAAACTACAGGCCAGTTAGCTTAACATCATTCATAGGGAAAATGTTAGAAGCTATTATTAAATAAGCTACAGCAGGGCACTTGGATAAGTTCAAGGTAATCAGGCAGAGTCAACATGGTTTTGTGAAAGGGAAATCATATTTAATCAACCTATTGGAGTTCTTTAAAGAAGTAACATGTGCCGCGAATAAATGGGAACCGGTGGGTGTACTGTACTTAGGTTTCCAGAAGGCAATTGATAAATTGCCATATCAGAGATTATTACAGAAAATAAAAGGTCATGGTATAGGGGGTAACGTATTGGCATTGACAGAAGATTGGCTGGCTAACAGGAAGCAAAGAGTAGGCATAAATGGGTCTTTCTCAGGTTGGCACAGGGATCACTGCTGGGACCTCAACTGTTTACAATTATATAAATGACTTGGATGAAGGGATGGATGGGATAGTTGTCAAATTTGCTGATGACACAAAGGTAGGTAAGAAAGTAAGTTGTGAAGAGGACATAAGGAGGCAACATTTTTTCTCTGAGGGTCGTGAGTCTTTGGAACTCTCTTCATGCAAAAGTAGTGAAAGCAAAGTCTTTGAATACTTTTAAGGCAAAGATGGATAGATTCTTAGTGAGCAAGGGGATGATAGGTTATCGGGGATAGGTGGGATGCAGATTTGAGGTTACTATCAGATCAGCTATGATCTTGTTAAATGTTGGAGCAGGCTCGAGGGGCCAAATGGCCTGCTCCTGATTCTTGTTTGTATGTTCATATGTTCGTATGTAACATTTTCTGTTTTTATTTCTGGTTTTCAGCATCTAGCATACTTGCTTCTGAAGAAACATAGCATAGAATTTTCCCGTCGGCGAGTGGGGGGGCGGGGTGAGGGGCCCACTCACCAAAGCATAAAATGATGCGTGGTGATATCGGGCGGGCGTCCCAATGTCACCGCGTGTCATTTAGATTGTCAGTTCGGCGGGCGCGCAGCCATGTCGGCTATGCATCCACCGAACTGTCAAAGGCCTACTAAGGCCATTAAGAAAGTAATTAAAATAGTTAAGAATGCTGCCTGTCCAACCTTAAGGTTGGGGGGCAGGCGAAGAGCCCAGGCGGCCTTCGCATTTTTCATGAAACCTCTCCCAAGGAGGGAAGAGGTTTCATGAAGGGTTAATTAATTAAGTAAATTTTTGAAAAATTAATGGACATGTCCCAGCTCATGTGACAGTTTCACATGAGGGGACATGTCCTTAAAATTTTTTTTCACCTTTATTAAATTTTCCAGAACTTAAACTAATCTCCCTGAGGCACCTCCGTGCCTCAGCGAGATTTTTGCACTCTTTCGCACATGCGCGAATCCCTCAACCGCATAGGGAGTGCACTGTGCTTCTGGGTGTGCATCACGCTGGGTGGGCCTTAATTGGCCCGCCCACATAAAATGGCAGCGCACACCCAATAGGGGGCGCCAATTGGGTTCGGGCTCGCTCCCGTCTGCCCCCGCACAACCACCCCGATTGGGAGAAAATTCAGCCCATGAAGTTATGTTGCTGGAGTTTGTGATGAAAGTATAATAATTTTCATAATATTTTTCTGGTTTATTGTGAAGTAGATTTATGGGGGTAATTATAGTTGGGCCTGTGTGTGATTTAGTTATATTTGGAGTCAAGTAGACTGCAAGTTTAAAATCATCAAAATAAGCTAGGTGCTTGACATGCTAATGAGTAAACATGGATGCTGGCTTAGCATGTAAGGTATGAAGATGATTTGCATTTTTAGATAAATGAAAAGATTTGGATTTCAAAGGGATTTTAGTCTGCTTATAACTAGCCAGATAAGCAAGGCTAAGGAATGTGTTTATTTTTCCCAAAGGTTACTAACAATATATTGGCAACATGGAAAGTTTTTATTTTATGAGGAAGATACAGTTTCAAAGGCACATGTAACAATATAGTTTGCGAATTAAAAAAAGAGAAAGATATATAAAGGAGAATGAAAGGCTATGTGTTAGAAGGCCATGTAAGATCTAACAGGAGCATGTGAAATAGTCTTAATGAAGCCTTCAGCCATGTGTGCATGAGCCTGCTATATAACAAAACTGATGTTGCGGAAAGCCATTTGGAATTCCACGGTCAAGTGGACATTGTGTTAACTTGCTGGTCCTGTTTTAAATATAAAATCTATTCTAGACTGTTGCTTTAAAGAGAGTGTAACTGGGAGTCAGGTCAATTAGGAATTTTAGGAGTTATTATAGTAGTTAGTAATTGTAGTCTTATGTCTGTGCTTGAAATCTTTTATATTTTGTTAATAAATAGTTTAGTTTTAATCTTTAAAACCTCTAAAGGTTTTGGTGGACATATTACTTCTGAATTTAGTGCACACATCTCGTAATAAATATAAATTGCAAAACTGTTGTGATAGTGTGCCTAAGTTTCCTTTGTGGGTTTGGTCCACTTGGCACACATCATCTTCCATGTCATAACAGGTTGGTTTGAGAGATGGGGGAGAAGGTTCATTTGGAGCATTAACACTTGATTGGACCAACTGGCCTGTGTTTGTGCTGTGAGTACTTTATGCTAGCATAGAAATAGCACTGTGGTGTACCAGCGGCTCACCACCACCTTCTCAAGGGCAATTAAGGATGAGCAAGATGCTCACATCCCATGAAAGAATAAAAAAGAATTAATCTGGTCCTCTCAAAACAGCATATTTGGCCGATTTATGTGATCTAGCCATCTGCTTGGCCTATATAAGTAGGTAAATAAATCTGGCATGGTTTCCTGATTGGTCATTTGGAAATTTGAGGCACTCAAAAGCAAAAAGAAAACCTTTCCATGGTTTGAGTGCATTTTTCACACGATTATTCCTAAATCCCAGTCTGCTTGCCACCTCTTGGGAGTTGTCAAACTTCCAGAATTGGCCTTGAGCGGCTCAGAATGGAAGAGTCCTCTCCAGGCCACTGCCGCGAGCAGCCCTGGAGAAAAATCATAGGGGCACTAGAAACCATTGTGCCTTTTGTTTCTTTCTTTGAATGGCTTCTGTTCACCAGCTCTCACAACATTGAAGATGGGGGAAAAAAAAGTCTGTTTAGTCGATTCTTGGCTGTTAATGAATCAGCTATTCATTTTCCGTGAGGTGTTGTTAAGGTGGTGTGTCGGGTCATTGATGGTGGCAGTGTGGAGGTGGGGAGAGGGGCAATTGGAGGTGGGAGTGCTCCAGGAATACATTCGACCAGAATTAGCAACCCTACACCTCTGACTTCCCTTTCCCACATGCGCCATACTTAAACCGTATCCTCGAACATGCCTTGAGCAAGCCACAAGTGATCTAGTGGTTGCTTGAAGTGAGAAGTGTCATACCAAAGGATGATGAATTTATCACAGGGAGGAAATGTTGTAAATGGCACAGTACAAAATCACTCCATGTGGCTGATTATAAGTTTTTTTTTCATTTTTAACCTTGATTTTTTAACATGATACAGGCAGGATCATAAATAGAAAAAACATGTTTAATGCACATTACAATACAACTTGGATGCCTGTCAGAGGGAAGAGGTGGTTGGAATTGGGTCAGATCTCTAATTATCAGAAACCCAAGAGGATATATATCATTTTGTTTTTCTTTTTGAGCTGTTTTCTGGGGACTTTATTGAGGGTGCCAGAGGTGCTGGATGTTGGGAGTAGCCTTGGCTCCGCCTGGTGGTAACTGTGCCGCGTCGCGTATGCACACACACACACAGAGAGAGAGAGCCTGGGCGAGGCGAGAGCTGCAGACAGCGATCAATAGCAGCTGGAGGGAGGCGCAGCATTGGAGCAGCCTATAGTCAGAGCCCAGCACACTCGCACAGCGCTGCTATTGTATGGGCACAGGAGCAAATCACGTCCCTACAAGACTCCAGCAGAAGAAGCTAGAGGGAGAGAGAGAGAAAAAAAGTGCTTAGTTTTTATTTTATTTTTTAACTGATAGATTATAATACCCTTAAAAAAAATGATGATGTCGGGATATCAGGGTAAAAAGAACATTCCTCGGATAACGGTATGTTTCTATGCCTGTTTTGTTGCATCTTCTAATCGTGCAGTTCTCTCCTTGGATTCTTTGCGCCGGGACTAGATAAGACTGCAAATGGTCAGGGATGTATATTTACTGCATTGTGTTGCTGGCTTCTAGCCTCCAGTGCACTGTGCTGCAGATAATAGAAATCTTAAAGTGGGGCTTTTTCTGTGTGTGTGTGTGTGCATGGGAAACAGCACCGTTGCAAGAAGGTAATGTGTGAAAGAAATCTGCCTTGAATTTTAATCGAGGTTATTTATCGGGGGGGTGGGGGATGTTTGTTTCCCCCTTTTTTTGTTATTTAATTGCAACTTTAAAAACGACTGAAGTTGTTGAGAATAGGGATTTTACAGGTTCCTGGAGTGACTACCGTTAGGAATTATGCGTTCTGTTCTTTACAAACGAGACGTACTCTTAGTGTGAGCGATCCAGAGGCTGAAATCTTACATTTTTAAGGCAATTCTTGTTGCTTCATGTGCCTTTTTTAACAGACGAATCCCACCGGCGTGTTTACTTTTATTTGTCTACACATACACATGTTTGTGTGTGTGTATTTATACATACATGTTTTATTTCAACATGGGGAGTGGGACCAGTTAGAAAACAAGCGCGGAGACACCACCCAGTTAGCCCTTTATGGCACAGTCTCTCCGTTGCATCACTAAAACTGCATTTACACAGCGAAACGAATAGATACGGAGTCAGTGAGCTTTGCGGGCTGATTTGAGGATTGGCTGGCGGGATAAACTTCAGTCCCGGCTGGACTGACTGTGTGCCCTTTAGCTTCTTTCTGGACCAGTCTTATTGTCGTGTTGGGGCTGTTGCCTTTGTCTCTGACGAATTGGGATATGTTGGGAAGGCGTGGGGTGGAGGCATTCTGTCAGGTCAAACAAAAGAATTTAACCCAGTGCATGAAAGGGACTGGCAGCAGGTTTGAGTCTTTTTTTGAAAAAGGAAATTGGCCAGCACGCACATTCATTGTACAGATCAATACTTAATATTTTTTATGTTTTCCACAAAAAAAATTTCCAAATCTTAATTTCCAGTCATCTGCAGCATTCCAAAGGCTTTCAGTATAAAGCAATTACAATTATCGATGCATTGTGACTGTGCATGCATCTTTGTGTTATATTCTTTGGGTGGAGTCAAGGGATGGGTGGGGAACAGGAGGTAAAGTCCCTTGATAGTGCAATGTGCTAGCTCCCTCTCTCCTCCTCTGAGTGGGGCTGAATCCCATTTTGCTTGGCAATATTGGTTTCTGTAATGTGTACTGAACTCCATCTACAAGCTGGA
Organism: Cetorhinus maximus; assembly: GCF_964194155.1. Taxonomy (NCBI): domain Eukaryota; kingdom Metazoa; phylum Chordata; class Chondrichthyes; order Lamniformes; family Cetorhinidae; genus Cetorhinus; species Cetorhinus maximus. The sequence continues at coordinate 62,422,744 of NC_135888.1, read as the reverse complement.
AAGGTAGATGAGTGAAATGATATTCATAATTTGATAAAACATAAGAGAGATTTTAAATTTTTTTTCAGTTGCTATAGTTTTTGAGATGTCCTGGCTCTGTATCTTCTATTCGATTTACAAGAACTGGGGTCTCCTGCCATGCACCGCATGCTCATGTGCGCATACACACACACACACGCACACACACGTGCGAATCTTGGGTGTTGTGAGAACTAGTCTACCTAAAGGGAGCCTTTGTTTTCTCTTTACCTTCCCTCCCAAAAGTTATCACCCTTGCATCACTCCACTGTGATTTGTTGCCTGCCATCTTGAGTCTGACTTTGGCACTGGGGCTGTTGATTATTTTGGCATTTGGCCCGGGTCAGAAGGGGAGGACAAGGGCTAAGGGATGGGGTTGTGGCCTTAGTTCTAATAGTGACCTTTGGTGCTGAGGAAACCTCAGTGGAAACTTGCACTTATGACTCCTCAACTCCAGAGTTTCACACTGAGTTGTTATAAATAGGAATGTGCTGTCTGAGGAATGGTGGAAGTAGATTCAGAAATAACTTTCAAAACAGTATTGGATATATACATGAAAATGAAAAAGAAATGCATGGTTATCCAGAAAGAGCACATGATTGGGGCCAATTTGATAGCTCTTTCAAAGTGTGCAAGGGTGCCGTCTTGATGGGCCAAATGGCCATCTCTTGTGTTGTAAGATTGTATAGTAATAAGCAAAAGCATTGTGAGGTTTAATGGATTGGGGGGTGGTGGGGTAGGAATGGAATATGAGGGACTTTCTTTGAAAACCAGGCTTTGAGCATTTTAGAAATTCCAAGGCTGATCATTTCAACACTTGGACATTTTGGTGCAGAAGTGACAACTCGACTGAACATGCCTCCTTTCTGTCCAAGCTGATTTCAACATCTTATCAGGACTGTGAAGAGGGGTAATGCGACAACTATATACATGTCCTGTTTTATTGAATGGCAGCTCAGTCTAAGTTTGAGGGTCAAAGTGTCAGAGCTCTGTTCAGATCCTCTTACCTTGAGCTTGTCAGCTTGCTCCTTTCTCCGCCCATGTACAATGCTGTGTGTAAACCAGGGGCTCTAAGTTTGTTCTCAGTAAGACAAGGAAGTTAAAAGGGTTGGTGAGTGAGGGTATGGTGATAGCACTGTGCTATTGAATCAGTCTTTCTTGTCTCAGCTTCTCAAATAGGATTTGGGAATAATGGTTTAAATTCTGCAATTTTGAGAAGGTTAATAGTTGACTTGAGAGGCTCAATGATGGTGCAGTGCCAAATAAAAGGACAGGTTAGACTAGCTCATTGAGGATATGGGTACATCACCTTAGCTTTGGTTAAGGACAGGAGGAAGAGTTAACTGGGAAAAGTGTGTACACAAAGTAGGGGATTCTGCCAATAATTTTCCACAGTACAGCACTCATATTAATCTTATATCCTTATATTTGCCATTGATATTATTATGGACCTTGAAAGGGACTTAATTCTAGCTAATGTCCTTGGGATTGTTGCTATTCTATTAAAACTAGGAAGCTGAGAGCAGAACCTACATTTAGCACTGGTGGAATGGAACTGGTGCATTTAATCTTAGTGAAAGGTTGGGGTGAGTGTAAAGCGGTAAAATACTGCATTGTATTAATGTCTGCCTTTTAGAAATTGATTGCTCAGATTAGTCAGCAACTCCATTATTGTTGTATCATGTGACTACCAGGATGGCAGCAGGCGAACTAGATGGACGTTTGCTTTGCAGACAGCATATTCTAGAAGCTGCAAAGTGGAACTCAAGTCAAGGTTATGTAATTGCAGATGTGTTGCATCAGAAAAAGCTTTGGATGCAATCCTCTCCTTCACTAGTTGAATTTCTGAGTGATCTCAGTGAGTCAGCAAGTTAAAGGAATATGATGAACACGGTCATGTTGCAAAAGAGAAGCTTCTGCAGTTTTTTCTCAGAACCCAGTCCCACCTAGGATAAATTGCACCAAATCTTCTTTCTTCAATCATGCCAAGTTAGAATGTTGATGTTTTATTTACAGCCTCTCTCTGGTATGAAGTTCCAGCCGACAGTTCCATTTCAATGAAAGAACTTTGATATATGGGAAACCGAAGAAAAATTCTATAAGACATTTGTAAAGGTTAACAGCAAATAGTGACCAAAGTAATGTTACCATTCAATAGAAGGTTATGTGAATTCATGAGGTTTTAATATCTCATCCAGGTTATACACAAGTTAGGGGATCACAAAAAAAGATTTGAAGATTTAATGCTATGTTAAAAACATGGACAATCTTAATGGGAGCATGGGCCAACTATTTGTTCTTATGGGGCAGTGTGTTGGAGAAATGGCATGTTCAAGGACAGGACAGGCTGGCATTGCAGCACTGGGCTTTGGCCACTAGAGGCCTCCTGGAAGCCATTTGAGCACTAGGGATCCCTCTGGTGGCAGAGCTCTAGCAATACATCATTCCAGTCTATACCAAACGTCCGACAACATATTTATCCTGCGTTTCTACACTTTCTCTCACCTCCCCCTACGCCACATAATAAACATCAATCCTGTGGAATCCCGTCTTGCTAACCATTATCCTCCCAGCAGTCTGATGACTCAGTCATGATCAAGAGCTCTCAATGTATGAGGAGTTCAGTGGGTCAGACTCGAGTGGCAGTATGACAGAATAAAAATCTCTCTCCATCACGGAAACAGGAGGCCAGTTTGAGCACAGCAATGCATAGGGCTGGGTGGGAAGTTGTGGGTGCAGAGGTAGAATGAAGTCAGCTAAGATGTAGGGCTGGAGGAGGGTACAGAGTTAGTCGTGAGAGGTAATTATCTCTGTGGCAGTCACATTGGAGATGGATTTTGAACAGGCTGTTCAAATGCAGGTCTGTGGACGACAGATTTAATACGAAGGGGAGGCTATGCTAATTTCTAATTTTGAAATTTCAAAAGTTCTCATTTACAAGTCCCTCCATGGCTTCATTCCATCCCCCCTCTGCAACCGCCTCCAGCTGTACATCCCGGCTCATTCCATCCCACTCTTACACCGTCCTGCAGCCCTACATCCCAGCTCATCTCCTCTGCTTTGATGATGCTTGTTTCCGGCACGCCTGCTCCCGTCCCATTACCCTGTCCCATGTTAACCTGGTATTCTTCCATTCTACCACCAGTGGAAGACTTGACAGCCGTCACATCTCAGCACTGTGCAAAAATAAAAGCAAAGAACTGCGGATGCTGGAAATCTAAAACAAAAACAAAAACAAAAATACCTGGAAAAACTCAGCAGGTCTGGCTGGCAGCATCGGTGGAGAAGAGCACAGTTGACGTTTCGAGTCCTCATGACCCTTCAACAGAAATCACCCCTTTCCTATTTTTACTTAGTTCTGTTGAAGGGTCATGAGGACACGAAACGTTAACTGTGCTCTTCTCCACCGATGCTGCCAGACCTGCTGAGTTTTTCCAGGTATTTTTGTTTTTGCTTTTGTGTCAGCACCGTGCAGTTCTGTTCCAAAACACCACTGCATTGTTAAACCATCTTTCTCATCTTCTAAAGCCTATTCTAGCAGCCAATTCTTATCCTATTGCCTGGTCAGTGACTGCACACTCTTTTGAAGTACCTTGGGATATTTGCTATGTTAATGCTGTCTGGGTTGTTTTACCGCATCTGGGAAAAATGGGTGCCTTAAATCATGTGTTTTTAATGGAATTCGAAAAGAATGCTTTCCTGATGTTATGAGGCTTTTTCCCATATTTTTCCCTTCTTCGTTCTCGTCTTATTCTAAAGGAAAATCCATATTTGGGGAATGGTTTTATAGACACTGAGTATTCAGTTTTACCCCCCCCACCGATTGTTGACTCACCCAGGCATGACGTGCCCCACTATTTACATAGCTGCGCATTCCAGCAGGAGTCTCCCTATAATGATCCGGAGTGGGAACCCTGCTTGATTTCACTTTCCCCTTCCAAGTCAGTGGTTCTGAGGCCAACTGTAGCACCCCTAATATCAAATTGGCTAAGGTGGCTACCACTCAGAGACCAAGAATGGAATTTGGGGCCTTCTGGTCTGCCTACCTTTTTCAGCTTCCCCTATTTGTTCTTATCCTTTCTTGCAAAGTGCTGACTCTCACAGGGCTACCATTCAGAGCGCATCAGCTGACCTTCAGTACCTCACACAAGTGCCCATCCTGTATCCTTGAGCCCACACAGCAATCCTTGGCAGACTGTTCTACCTCAGCAGATGCAAAGGCATGCTAGATACCAGCCTTGCTAGACTTCCAGGCGTGTTACCGGATAAAGCACACAAGCTGTAATTCTGAACTATACTTCCTAGGTAGATCCCAAATACTACATAGGTGGTGTTATATTTGACAATGGGGAAGAAAATGGGCAGGGTGTAAAATGGAATGCTGAATTGCTAGTGCCTATTCTGTGCCATAATGCAAGTCTAGTTTCATCTCCAAGAACTATAGCTGATATTCTTTCTTCCCTTCCCACCTATATCCTTAGCTCAGGGACATTGAAGACAATTGTAACACCACCAATGTTGCCCTGCCCAAGATCAACCAAGCCAACACAGACCAGATTTAGGATCTACCTGAGGCTATGGTTGGGAATTACACCTCATGGTTTATTTAACCACTGAGCAAGTTTAGGTTTGGGGGAAGCACTATCCGGAGGAGTTTTGTTCAAGCTAGTGCACCTTTTATGAGACAACAGTGAAGCATGGCAGTGGGCTAAAATTGGGGAATTGTTTGGCAACATGACCACTTTATAGAATTGGGGTGGAATTATTTGGGAACTTTGCAGTTTATTTCTTGCCTCTTGTTTATCCTCAGCTTTGGTGTTTCACCAAATACTTGGGAAGGAGAAGGTTTGAGGAAGTGTTGCAAAGTCTATCTGTCAATGATGCATGTACCCTGGAGTATAAATTTGTTTTGTACTATTGCCTGTTTGGCACTGCAGCACACAAGGAAATTATGTGCCTCTGATTCTCAGCATACAAAGTGCAGGAGGAGGACCACTTTGTATGTACACATCTGAGGTGGCTGGACAGTACATGGGCTTCCAATTGGAGCTGTGCAAGTAAGGTTGGGGCAGAAGTTAATGGAAGGAGATCAGGACTAACTGCATGATGTTGGATAAATGCGGGGGAGAGAAGATGTTAAGTCGATCCTACTTTGTCCATCCAAATGTACCTAGAGTATTCCATCATAACTTCCAGCTGGTGCTTAAAGTTTTCCAGGATTTTTGACTCTTACCCAACATCCAGTTAATTTTTTATCGATTGCTTGTTGATCTTGACATATTGTTCTCTGTACATTGACCCTATTAAAGGATCTTGCTGACTTTCTGGAGGTAATGCCAGTCTTTCTAACAGGGTTGAGATCACTAACACTGACAGTGAATGGCTTGGCATCTGGGATTATTTTGTGTGCAATGTGGAAATTGGCTTGGGTCCAAATTTCCATATGGTAGGACTGATGAAAGACGGATTGCTTTAGGCTGGTTAGGATTGTCACAAACTTCAGTGCTTTCAACATGTATAACAAGGGCATGTATGCACAAGGACTTAATTAGAACAGTAACGACCTTCTAATTAAGGCTTCCAAAGATAGTGTGTAAATTGTCCTGCTCAGTTTGAGCCTTTAATTATTCTGTTTACATCTGTATTTTTTTCCACTTTCATTTCCAATACCTTTTCAATACTTGGATGTACAAAGTCTTCCTTGTCAGCCTGTCTCCCTGCTTCAATAATGTATTACTTTGCGTGGGGCACAACCAAAATTTATTGGTGCTTACCCTCATTATCGCATCTGATTCCTCTCAAGCATGGGCACGCTGCCCATTCGTGGTTGGAAACTCTGATGTATTGCCTCAGTGACTAAGTCTCTTTTTATATGCGTGTTCCTTTCAGAAAAGATGACTCCTGACAAGCATGGATGGGGGCCACATAGTGGAACTGCAATAGGGCAGGGCAACAGGGCATGATCTCACTACCAGAGGGACTTATAGTTTAGGGTCTTTTGATATGTATAGGCTGGAATTAGCCCCTCATGCCGATGGGATCTTCCGTTCCTGCCAATGTGAATGGAGATTTCAATGGCTCACCAGTCCTGTCGTTTTGGGGCGGGGTGGGGGGGTGCTGGAAGATTGCAGCCTTGACAGGTTGGGCTTCAAAGCTCAATTTGCGTTTCTATATATTTTTTATTTCCTGGTTTAGTGGGTTTGTGGGCCCGGTGGGTTGGAAAGGATGGCATTGGCCTCGATGCATGGTAATAGCACCAAGATTTGGTAGTTTCAATGATTTGAGATACAGGGAAATTAATGAAACCTCAGTTTATATACGACTCTCTGGGCCCCATACAACTGTGTGACTCCCTGAACACCCCCAATTTAAGTACATCTTGATGTCTAGAATTCAGTGCGATGGAAATGGCTGTGACTTTGGGAGGAAAATGGAGTGCAGGGTAGTGGAATGTGACTCCACAGCCCTTCACTCAATTGTGCCCAATAATCCAGTGTTGCTCATTAAACTACTGTTCCAAATATATTCAGGTTTACAGCAACCTTGTAAGTGGTTCTTCCTGGATGGTGTCAGATTTCATGTGCCTCTGTGCAAACTGCATGTCTTGCCATCTCTAACTTTAGAATAGAACTGTGCACCCATTTGTAGCCTACCTTCCCCTTCACCTGATCACTTCAGGAGACCTATTCCTCAGGTACACCTGGCCCTCAGTTCTGACCCTGAACCCATTCCCCAGGCCTAGCCATGAGATATCAGGTCAGGATTTAACGAGATCTTTCTACTATTTTTTTTTTACCTTTTGAGTGAGAAAAAATGGGAAAGAGGGTGCCAGTGGAGAACATGATCTGAAGGCACTGTTACACCCATCTCCATACAGTAAGTGAAGGAGGCCTGTTAAATTAGAATGATCAACACATCACCCAGGCTGACACTTCAATGCAGTGCTGAGGGACATCTGCACAGTCAGAAATGCTGTCTTTTGGATGAGGCGTCAAACTGATGCCCCATCTTGTGGATATAAAAGAACAAGCAGCACTATTTTGAAGAAGAGCAGGGGGAGTTCTCCCCGTGCTCCTGGCTAGCATTTCTCCCTCAACTATCATCATTAGAAAATAGTCACTATCCCATTGCTGTTTGTGGGAGCTTGCTGGGTGCAAGTTAGCTGCCATGCTTCCTACATTTCAAAGTATGCAAGGACTCTAAACTGCTTAGGGATGTCCTGAGGTCATGTAGTGAAAAGCCTGCACTTGCCCACAGTAAATTGAACAGGAGTTTACTGCGTAGCTAAAGCACTGACCCACAGTCCATTGCTTAGGCTTTGCAAATGTTGTTGTGACACCGGTTTCAGCCTTGCAGATCCGTTCAGTAATAGCTGTTGGCATGAAAATGAAGGTTTGCTTTGCCGGTTGATGGCTACTTAATCATAACTGACAGAGGCTTGGAGAGTGGGGGTTGAAATGAAGTGTAGCACCTGCAGTCGGAGTGCCTCCAGCCCTGGCGATACAAGTCATGGGCAGCAGCAAGGCAATGAGAGTTAATGGTGGCTGTAAGCTGTCCTTGCACAGCATCGTGGGTGGTGCGGTTGACATGTACAAAGATAACCTGCCGCCTAGGACGGCTTGTGCCTGAAGCCAAGTCTGCATTAGCACCAAAACTCTATCTCACATCCACACAAAAGTAAACTTTATCCTTGTTGGAAACTGAGACTGAAAACTGTATCAAAAGCATACTGATTGTTAATTCTCACCAGTGCTGAATAGGATAGCAACCCAACAACTTGCATTTATGTAGCACCTTTAACATAGGAAAACCCCCAACCGTGCTTCACAGGAGCACAATCAAGTAAAAATTGACTGTAAGCCAGAGGAGGAGATATTGGGAGGGCGACTGAACATTTGGTCAAAGAGGTGAGGACCTTTACAGGGAGGGAGAGAGAGGCAGAAAGCTCTGGGAAAGATATTCTGGTGCTTCAAGTCTAGAGGCACGGCTGCCTGGGTTGTTGTGGCAGATGCACAGGAGAACAGGGTTGGAGGAACACTGAGTTCTTGGAGGATTGTCTGACGGAGGAGGTGACATGGGGAGGAGCGAGGCCATGGGGAGATTTGAACAGGATGACAGGAATTCTAAAATTGAAGCATTGTTGGGGTGGGAGCTAATGTGGATTAATGAAGATAATATGGTGAAGGAGACAGTTTAAATGGGAAGATCTCTGGTGACTAAGCTAAAGATTGATTAGGTATATTTGTAAATCCCAGTTTGGGCGAATGTTGCTTCTTTACCGCTTTCAAAATCCTGAGATTTTTAAGATGCAAATCCTAGGATTTTGAGGTAATTATAATGGATAAAGCTTCCAGCTATCTCTGTGTAGCAGCATTTCTGAGAGTGGTCTTCAAGCGAGGCATTATTTGGGATTGGGGTGCTGATTGAACTATTAGTAATACTGAAGCAGTGTACAACATTCATTATGAACGCCACAAGAATCCCCCTGCCCTCAACTTTCCAACAATGAATGTGTTGGGGAATCTGTGTCTGCATGTGGTTGAATGGGGGAGGGGAGTGGAAGAACAGGAGCAGCCATTCAGTGTGTGCAGCTGTACTCGTGCCCTATTTAACTCAATTAAGCTTCAGTGAGAGACTTTGAGTCTATAAACCTCGGTCAGTAAGGGCTGATCAATGCAGGCAGCAAGCATTAAAAGCTGATTACCAGCTAAAGTCGAAAAGGAGAAATGACTGGAAGAAAATGGAGCTTTTTTTTAAGGTTCTTCAACTTGTAATCAAGTTAAGTGGTCAGAAAAAATTTCCTTTGGAAAACTATTTTTTTGGACAATGCTGATTCTTCCCGTTCGGCATGCATTGCATTGTTGCTGTGGTTCTGAAGGGATAGATACATTCGACCCAGGGCGATGGGTTTACAGTTAACTCCTGCAGCACTTTCATCTGTTTTCCTTCAACAGAAAACCTAATTAGGCTGTCTCAGCTGCATCCTATAAAGGAAAAGTATTTGATAAACCCTGAAACGTTTTAATGACTGTAACTCTCCTGGAGACTGGACTAAAATTGACAAAGGATTTAATCTGATTTCCCTTCCAATTGCCTGGCTGTCCAATATATTCTGATCTCTTGGTCTATTCTAGAGTTTTTATGCCTCATTTGCTATAGGGGATCTTAGAACAGACCCTCTATTTTTATGCATCTCAACATCTCTCTTGTAAAAGGGGCTTGCTGTATTCAGAATAGAGAAGTGTGCTTTGTGTTCTTGCTATGTTTTTAAAATCCTTTTCACAATATCTAGCATTATACTGCAATGGAAACCTAGGTCTGTGTGTCAGCCAGGCCAAGTGCCTGTATTTAAACAGCTAATGGGAAACAGCAAGGGACGCTTTGAAGATTTTTTGCAGTCACCTTCCCATATACCAGGAGGTAGGTTTTATTACCATAATATGGCTGTCAGTTCTAACCAATTAGGAGTGTTTTCCAGGCCCCTCGCTTGTCCTTTTGCTTGGAGCGTTTGGCGGATGGGGGTGGGGGGTGGGGTGTGTGTGGTGGGGGAACAGAAAACTTTAAAATTTTACCCCTTAACTATCACCAAATGTTAACACAAGCAGACATACATTTGCACACATACATGCTTCCTGTCCTAAATTACTCTTACTAAATAGAATAACTCCTGTCTAAATGAGGACTGGAGATTGTAGCTTGGCAGTGCAAACACAGCATCCATTGTAATAGGCCAGCTCCCTGCATGGATGATGCTGGAGCGCTAAGCTACTGTGCGCAGGCACTTTATTTTTCCTTCACATTTCCAACTCGTGCAACCAAGTTCAAAGCAGCTTCTGTAGTACTCAAGTGCAGGCTGTTTTTAGACATTATGTCATGAATGACTCCCTGCGTGCATTCCAGTATTATCCACCCATTTTTAAAATTAGATTGCTTTCAATATGTTGAAAACAAAAGCTCACTTTAGCAGATTGGATGTAAAAAGCCCCAGCAAACCTTGGCAGTTTCCTGTCTGGACACGTTCTATTAACTAGATCTTCTGCACAAGGAGGGTTTTCCCTCCCTCCCCCCCATTGTATATTCTCATTAGAGTTGCCTCCGTGTTTCAATGGAATTGAACCACATGCATCTTTGTGTGCAGGAGTGGCCAAAACTTGGCAACTGCCTGCAGAGTTCATACGCCAGTGTTGTGTACTTTTATGTACCCACTCTTGTCAGAGATTATGCCGGGTGTCCTTTAGTTTAGATTCTGGGAGACAATGACTTTGAGGATGATGTCACTTAACCTAGCTTGATCTCATTACAGTCGAATGTCCCATCATCATTATTTTTGATGACTGGAAGATGGTGCTGGCACTTAATGGGGTTAAAAGGGTTAAATTATGAGAACAGGTTGCATTGTCTAGGCTAGAATTCCCTTGAGTATAGAAGATTAAGGGCTCATCTATTAAGATGTTTAAGGTGATTAAATTAGTTGCTAAACCGGACAGAAACGATTGCATCTGGTGGGGTCCAGAACAAAGGGGCATCCCTTAACATAAGAGTTTAGCCACTCGGGAGTGATGTCAGGAAGCGCTTCTTTCCGCAAACAGGAGCACAAATCTGGAACTTTCTCCCCCCAAAAGCTGTTGAGGCTCAAGGTTAATTGAAATTTTCAAAACTGAGATAGATGGATTTTTGTTAGGCAAGGGTATTAAGGGTTTCAGAACCAAGACGGGTTGATGAAGGTAAGATGTAGATCAGCCATGATCTAATTGAATGTTGGAAGAGGCTCAGGGGGCTGAATGGCTTAGTCCTGTTCCAAAGTTTCTAAATCTACTGTACTTAGCTAACATTAATGGATAAACTTAGGTGGGTCACATTTTCAATCTTCAGTCTGTGCTGATCTAGCTAACTAACGTCAGCCAGGAAGGTATGGTTGCTTCATTTGACTTGCCCTTGAAGGCAGTCACTCGAGTGAGGTGCTGGGACAAACATGGGCTGACTCCTCACCTCTCCTCAGGAGAGTTGTTTCTGATTTAGTGAACAGTATTGGTCTCTTTATTTAAGGATGGATGTAAGTGCATTAGAAGCAGTTCAGAGAAAGTTTACTAAAGTAATACCAGGAATGGGCAGGTTGACCTCTGAGAAAAGATTGGACAGGTGGACAGGCTCAGCTTGTATCTGCTGGAGTTTAGAAGAGTAAGAGGCGACTTGATTGAAACATATAAGATCCTGAGGGGACTTGACAGGGTGGATGAGGAGAAGGTGTTTCCTCTTATAGGAGAATCTAGAACTTGGGGGTCACTGTTTAAAAATAAAGATCACCCATTTAAGACAGAGATGAGAAGAATATTTTTTATCTGAGAGTAGCAAGTCTTTGGAACTCTCTTCCTCAAAAGACTGTGGAAGCAGAGCCTTTGAATATTTTCAAGGCAGAGCTAGATAGATTCTTGATAAACAAGGGGGTGAAGGGTTATCAGGGTAGGTGGGAGGTTATAGTCAGATCAGCCATGATTTTACTGAATGGTGGAGCAGGCTCAAAGGACTGAGTGGCCTACTCCTGCTCCTAACTCGCATGTTAGTATGCAAGGGAAAAGCAAGGCAGGGTTCCTGATAGCTATCCACTCAGTCTTGCTGGATTGTGTGCATATGAGTTTTTATTAGGTGAGAATTGAGTTCAGTCGCCATTGCTTTCCATGGTCAAATGGCCCATTTGACACCCAAGCTGAGATATGAAAAACAGCTACTTGATTGTGTCACGTGCCATGGAACCATATCCTAGCAGAGCCAGTACCTGCTGGAGAGAAGGGGAGCAATTGTATTGTTTTTAATCTGCATCTATGCTGCTTGTGTCTGGAGAAATTTGCACAACTGAGGGAACCATGATCTAATTTACTGGCAGACCAGACTTGAAGGGTTGAATGGCCAATCCCTGTTTCTGATTTATACCCCTCGCCAGCTATTTTATCTTCTGCCCCTTCCATTCACAACCACGGGCGATTGGGTCATTGGAAGTTAAGAATATAAGAACATAAGAAATAGGAGCAGGTGAAGATCACGTGGTCCGTCGAGCTTGCACGCCATTCAGTATGATCACGGCTGATCTTGAGCTTTCATTACTTTCCCACCCACTCCCCATATCCCTTGGTTCCCTGAAAGACCAAAAATCTGTCTACCCCAGTCTTAAATGTATTCAATGATGGTGCATCCACAACCCTCTGGGGTAGAGAAGATTCACGACTCTTTGAGTGAAGAGTTTTTTCCTCATCTCAGTATTAAATAACCAGCCCTTTATCCTTAAACTGTGCTCCCTTGATCTAGACCCCTCAGTTTGGGGATATAACCCCTCAGTATCTACCCTGTCAAGACAGGGAATATAGACCCAGTTTAATCAGCCTCTCATCGTAGGACAACCCCTTCATCCCAGGGACCAAGTTAGTGAACCTTCGCTGTACTGCCTCCAACGCAAGTTTACCCTTTCTTAAATGTGGAATCCAAAACTGCACAGAGTATTCCAGGTGTGGTCTCACCAAAACCTGTACAATTGCAGCAAGACTTCTTTATTCCTGTACTCCAATCTCCTTGCAGTAAAAGCCAACATGATATTTGCTTTCCTAATTGCTTCCTGTACCCGCATGCTAACTTATTGTGTTTCTTGTACGAGCACACCCAAATCTCTCTGAACATCAACATTTGCAAATTTCACCTCTTTAAAAAGAATATTCTGCTTTTCTATTCTTATGACCAAAGTGAATTACCTCACTTTTTACATTATACTCCATCTGCCACCTTGTTGCCCACTCGCTTAATCCATCTATATCTCTTTGTAGCCTCTTTGTGCCCTCCTCACAGCTTGCATTCCCATCTAGCAATGATACAATTTGTATCGTCAGCAAACTTAGATACATTACTCTCTGTCTCTTTGTCGCATGAATGTAGATGCCACAGGTTGAGTTGATGAGCCTCATATTTTGCTGAACCCACATACAGACATTGCTAATGTATATGTTTGCTTAGAGCTGTCATCACTTTGTTAGCCTTTTATTTGCCAGTGTGGCCTGTGCTGTGTTTTATGGACAAATCCTGCTCTCTTACTGGACTCATTTAGACTGAGAGACTCCTTGAAGTTGGTGCATCAATCAAGCCTGAAGTGACTGCTTTTATATGTACTTCAGACAGACCTTTATAATGTACTGGAATCTAAACCTTTTATTATAAACATCCTATCCCACAGGGACAGTAAAGAACTATTGATAATTCCTGTCCCCCTCCTCAACCCATAAATTGAATTTTCCTTGCATGTAAATCAAATACCTAAATTACTCCCATTGAAAAAGTTCAGCTTTAACTTCAGTCCTTGCACCCATTTCTGTGTGTGTATACAAAAAGTATGCTGTAGCTCACTGCCTTGAATAAATTGGCTTCTTCTGGCCTTGAGAAGTATAATTGTCTCAATGTACACGTTACCTAATGTTCCAGAAAGGATAGACCCTGATCATAATGAGCTGCCGGGGTTTTGCTAAGAGCCTTAATGTTCCATTTACAACCAGAAACAGAGGAGAGTCATAAAATATTGCACTCACTGAAAGGAACAGGACCTCCGCAGTGACCCCTAGTTAGACCCCATGATAGTCCGTTCATATTGAATTGTAGGTAGAGTACTATCCTGTTCTTCATCTTCATGAAGCAATACCTAGAAGGAGCTTGAATTTATTCTTTCATTAGATGTGGGCAACACTGGCAAAGCCAGCATTTGTAATGGTGAGAGTAATTAGAGGTTGTAAATGAAGCATTTCATTGCATCTTTGAGGTGCATTGGCTTGAGTGTTATTTTCTTTGAAGGATAACTGCCTGACGAATAATCACATTGAATGGCGGAGCAGTTTGAGGGACCATACTGTCGTCTCCTGCTCCTATTTTGTAAGCACTTATGAGCCATGTTAGATATATCTTTGGCCAGGTGTTTGTTTTTGTCAAGGTGTGGGATTATAGCTCTCCTCTGCTCGGCCCAATCTCAGGTGAGCACTCTCTACCACACCAGAGTGAAGATTTCTGTTTTGCATTTTCCACATCACCTGTCCTTGGGGCTTTATGGACGCCCTTTGCATTTAATACAGGCCTTAAGTGGTGAGCCCACGCCTACTAGAAATAAGATTTGCAAGTTCCCAAAATTGTGTAGCAACCCGAAGAAAGGAGAAACTTTATGGCATTCATTCGGAGCTACATCCCACAGATGAGTGGTAATGAATGGAAACCTGGATGTCGGAAGCTGTTGGTTGGTGGTTCTGGTTGGTGTTATATCTGGAGATATCATTACATGACCTCCCCATGCTCCTGCCATTCATCATTCCTTCAGGTGTGCTGCCTTCCCACGTTGATTGGAAAATAAACAAATTGTTTGTCACCCTATTGGATTAATATTCACTGTTAGTAAAACACAATTTTCCCAACTCCAATAACTTTAAAAAATGCTCAAAGAAAATTGGAAAAAAAAACACAATTTTGTTTAATGCCGCAATGATTTTTCACCTGGATTGTTCACAGCCATGTTCCATCCATAACCCTGGGAAGAACCCAGGAAAATTGCACATTCAGAGAGCTGGAGCAGACTCAATAGGCCGAATGGCTTCCTACTAAGCTGTAACGAGTGTGTGATAATCCTGAAAGGTTGGCAATCCTAACTATCTGCACTGTTACGTTTCCTTTGCTGGACAGCATGTTCAAAAAAATCATTGCAACCCAAGCTCATAGACCAGAATTGGGTTGCAGAACTGTATTGATTTGTATAGTCTCTGCCATCAGTTGATTTGTATTTTGGTTAATATGCTGGAAATAACTTTGAGTTTCTATCTATAGAGTGACCGATTGCTGATCAAAGGAGGCCGGATTGTCAATGATGACCAGTCCTTTTATGCTGATCTCTACATGGAAGATGGCCTCATCAAGTATGTGCACTTTTCTTTTCCCCAGTAGCGAAATTAGAAATGTACATGCAAAGCCTACAGTTTGTTTGTGCCTGGATAGAAGCAAAATTCTTCTAAGGCACAGTAGTGTAGTGGTTATGTACCTCGACTAATAACTAGAAATTGGAATAGTAACTCAAAGGATGGAAGTTCAAATCCCAGCATGTCAATTTGAGAACTTGAATACTGTTTGGAAAGCTGATATTGAATTGTTAGGGGGAATCGTCTCAGATTTGCACTAAGTGCGGTAGCGGGTGGGAAAAAGAGCGTTTCACCCGCCTGCTGCAATGGAGGCTTTTCACTCCGTATCATCCCAACCCTGCCTCCTTAATCATGCGTTCCTGGGAAACACGCCGTTTCTCTGGCAGCGACCTCCATTTTGCCCGCCTCGCTGCTTCCTCACGCCGGGTGCCATATTTAAGTGCAGCCATGTGCACACCTCTCAGTGCTTCCAGCCCAGGACTGCTCCACAGAAGACATGGCCCCAAAAGGCAAGAAGACTGCAGCCCCCTGATACAGTGACCTGTCACTGGAACGCCTTTTGGATGCAGTGGAGGCCCGCCGTGATGTCCTCTACCCCTGCTCTGGCCGCCGGAGGGGCAGCAATATCACCAACCTAGCTTGAAAGGCGGTGGTCAGTGCCAATGCCCTGCAAAAGAGGACAGCCACTCAGTGCCGAAAGAGGATGAATGATCTCCTCCGTTCCGCCAGGGTAAGTCACTCTTCTCATCAATCTCAACTTTCAAACACACTCACAAACCCATCACAAATCCACAGGGATCTCTCCCACTGCCAGTTCGAGGGACATCACCATTCATTCTCTCACACCTTCATTGTCCTTACCCCATCCATGGCACCAGTCACCACTCGCACATGCCAGGTATACTTATCATTAGGCCTGGTAGATGTCCTGCTTACACTTTCTCCATCTCTATTCATGCACGCAACAAAAGGGAGAGGTCGCAGACCGGTGGAAGAATGCCTGAAATCAAGGTTCTCATGGACTTTGAAAACAGAGCCATCCAGCTGGCCAGCAAGATCTAGACTGTTCCTGTGCTGACAGGTTGGTGGTGCTCAACCAAGTGAGGATCCAGTGGTGCAACATCCATTGGCAACCATGCTGTGAGTGATGTGTCCTGTTTCACAGGCCACTGCCATGCACTAATTATCTCCCCTTGCTTTCACAGGCACACCTGGGAAACAGTTGAGGGGGTCCACGATCCAGGTCCTCTACTCAAGTCTCGAAGACACCTCAGAAGAGGAATCTACTGAAACCCTGATTGAAGACCTGTCACACCGTTCCCCCACACCCTCCATCAGCACAGCGACACACACCTCAGTGGGACCTAGCTTTAGTGTAGCCTCGGGGTCACCATCTGGTGAGCACATCAGACTTTCTGATCCACAGCAGGTGGCGGCAGGGATTTCCCAGGTTTGTGGCACTAGGGAGAGCTGCTGAAGACAAGAAATCTGCTGAGTCTGAGTCAGATGACGAGCCTCTGGACTCAGGCATGTCTCAGTTGCTGGACCTGCAAAGGCAAG
Source organism: Cetorhinus maximus (assembly GCF_964194155.1). Lineage (NCBI taxonomy): Eukaryota > Metazoa > Chordata > Chondrichthyes > Lamniformes > Cetorhinidae > Cetorhinus > Cetorhinus maximus. The sequence continues at coordinate 62,406,242 of NC_135888.1, read as the reverse complement.
CTCAGGAACACCAGGCAGGGATGTCTGCTGCACTCTTCAGATTGCAAGGCACGATGGAGGAGTCCTCCGTCTTCAGTTTGAGGGTGATAGCACCAGCATGCCAACGCACCGAGGCCAACACTGGTAGGACATCGGTCCTGCACTGCTGCGTGGGCTGAACTCCATTGCTGATGCCATAGTTGGCCTCCAACAGTGTGGACGCGAGAGGGGTGTGGGGCAGCTCGATCTCATTCCAGCTTCCCCTTCTCCTCATGGAGTCAGCCTGGGGCCTCTGGGAGGAGGATCAGCAAGTGAACACCCAGGGCCATTCACCCAGGTGACTCCAGGAATGACTGACACATCCGAATCTCCTCTTCCTGTGACCCCAGCAAATCCAGCTCCACAAGCCTTCACTGCCACAGAGCAGGACCACGAAAGCAGGCCTGGGGCCTCCAGGTGTTGGCCCTCCAGAGGATGCCTTTCAAGGCCATCACAGACGGGGCATAGCAGTCAGCAGGCTGCCTCCACCTCCACTGTGGGTGTCGGGGGAGCACCAAGGCATAGCGGCAGTATTAGGAAGGTTAAGGTGGTGTAACTCTTTTGAGTACAAACCAAATAAGCTAAATTAACAAATCAGGGACAAATTAAAAGGCAGCCCCTTAAAGGGAAACTGCAAAAACAGGTGTTAATCACTTGTACATAATGTTCACTTTGTTAATGAACTCCCAAGAATGCCTCCTTGCCTATGGCTCCTTGTTCTGACGAGCAGTGTTCGTGTCACTCAGATGGTCCCTGTGCAAGATAAAGGCAGCTGTCACAGTCCAGGGCCTTTTCCCTGTGCTTTGTGCAACCTTCCCAGCACATTGCCTGTGTGCCTTCGCTGTCACTAGGCACATCAGTAATGCCTGTGCCTCTATGGGGATTATCATTGCTGCCAGAATATCCTGGGCCAGTGGCAGAGTTCCATCATTCTCTCTGTGTGCTCTCAGTATCTTTGAAGTGTGGCTGCCCCCCTCTCCAGTGACAGTGTGGTCATGAAGGGTTCAGCTCACAAAGGATGCCATAGGATCAGGGGAAGTTAAAGATTCACTGCTGCGTCTCCACGATGTGACCCTGTTCACAGAGCGCAGGCGAGCTGCCATCAGCCAGACAGGAGTCAGACATTCACATAAACTATGTGAGGATCTATGGAGTGTCCCCACTGCATGTCATCATCATCCTCCTGGAATATAGGGACTATGGGCATCCGCTGCATCTCCATGACAGGAGCCATATCACAGGGGGTATGTGCACTGCCATCAGCCAGACAGCAGTCAAGTGTTCATAGATGCAATGTATGGATCTATGGTGTCTCCTCACTGCATGTCATCATCATCCTCCACAAATCTAGCAGCTATGAGGGCCTCCCAAGCGCGCCTGCCTTGTCTGACTAGTGTGATTGGCATCATTGTCATCTTTGAGGACCTCATCACCCTCATCCCTGTTGATATCCTCCTCATTGGAGGAGACATGCACCTCCTCCATCTTGTCAGCCAGCTCCTCTCCCCATTGCAGCGCCAGGTTGTAAAGGGCGCAGCAGACGATGACGATTGTGACACCCTCTGTGGACTATATTGCAGGGCTTCACAAGACCGATCCAGGCACTGGAACCTCATTTTCGACACCCTGATGGTTTGCTCCACCAGGTTGTGAGTTGCAGTATGAGCCTCGTTGTACCTTCGCTCTGCTGCAGTCTGAGGCCACCGCACGGGTGTCATCAGCCACGGCCTCTGCGGGTAGCCCTTTTCCCCGAGGAGCTATCCCTGCATCCTCTGTGGACCCTGGAAGATGTCAGGCATCTGAGACTGACTAAGAATGTAGGAGTTGTGGACACTCCCTGGGAACCATGCACGGACCTGTAGGATGCGTTTGTGGGGGTCACACACCAGATGCACCTTCAATGACTGGAAGCCCTTGAGGTTGATGGGTTGATGTAGTTGACCGCATGTTGCCATGGAGATCTGAGTGCCACATGGTTCAGGCAATGGCACCCTGCACCTGTGGGAATCCTGTGATCTGTGCAAATCCCAGCGCTCTTGCTTCCTGGCTTTCCTGATCGAGGACGAAATGCATGAAGTTGTGTGCCTTCGTGGAGATGGTGTCCGTGACCTCATGGATGCATTTGTGTGTGGAGGCTTGCAATATTGCACAGAGGTCACGCATGGAGCCCTGAAAGGAGCCAGTGGTGTAAAATTTCAGCGCCGCAGTCACTTTCACGGTCACTGGCAGTGGATGCCCTCCATGTCCCTGTGGCACCAAATCCTGCAGCAGGTGGCAGATGTGACCAACCAGTTCCCTAGACATGTGCAGTCTTTAGTGGCATTTGTCATTCCTACAAGTGACCAAGGACAAATGCCGCCTATAGACCCTATGCCTAGCTAGGTGCCGACCAGCGACGGCTCACTGTGACTCTTCAGCAGCATGCACAGGAGCCCTGGTCGTCCCTTCTTCCTGAGGGAGCTGCTCTTCCCTCTGCCCAGCCCAGGTGCCTCCGTCACTCTCTTCTCCTCCATCTCCGCTCTCTGTAAGCCACGAGACATACAGCTAGGTCACCAGGCTCCATGTTCCTGATGTACTGTTCAGGCAGGATGATAGGGGGATACGCGTGGGTTAGCATGGGTGTACTAAGAACCTCCCTTGGTTAAGCTTGAAGGCCCCTTAATAATTCCAGACAGTGCTGGCCACCACTTGAATGGCTAGAGTTTAGTGCGTTGCATGGCTGCCCGAGACCCCACCCACCTCAGCCCCACTCCACCTGGCTGATTGACAGCAGCTTTGCCCATTGGACTGCATGCTGTGCTCTCAGCTCAGGAGCAGGCATTCTCCTAACCCACACTGCAAGGCTGCACTGTTAGCTTGAACCATGGGGGAGACTGGTCCAAACCTGAATAAAGACATTGCAAGGGGCTGTGAGTGGCTCCACCAGTGACTGCTCCATGACCAGCTTTAGCAAGGAGATTGTACAACGTGTCCAGTTATCCAACTGTTTTGGAGTCCACTAAAATGCTCATTAGTTTGCAGCCTGTGCCCGAGGGGTGAAGACCACTGGAGCACTTGGTGGCATTTACAGGCTTCTACGCTGCTTTATTGGGCAAATAAGCTAGAGACTCGACTCCAAGCATGTCGATGTGGCTGTGGCTGTGCCTGAACTGTCTCAGCTGCGGAGTAATAGTCACTTTACACACAGTTTCCCTAATTTCCCTAATGTGTAGCTGCTTCTCTCCACCCACCCCCCGCACATGCTTGTAAAGTACCATCAACCGCAGTGCAGCCCTAACCCCCCCACCCAACTCGCCTCAACTGCAGTGCAGCTCTCTCCGGCCCCCCCACCCCCCAACTCGCCTCAACCGCAGGGCAGCCCTTGTCCTGGCACCAGTGTGTCAGCCAGCCGGGAAAATGCACCTTGCCTGTGCCCTCACCTGAATGCGCGGAGCCTCAACCTTTTGGCTCCACAGGTGACCCTCATGAGTGCTGCACAATGTTGTTGTGCACTCACCTCTGAGTTCCCCTCAAAGTACAGCTCACCAACACATGCCTTATAAATGTTGTTGTGTACACCAACTTGCTCAGATGATCTAACATGGGAGATGACTCCGGCGACTGGGCTTATAATGATAAGCAGATCTAGTACAATGAGGTTCCCAATGTGCAGTGGTGGAAAACGTGGCCCGCCATTGATGGGCAGAGCAAACAATTGCAAACTGGTTTCACAACGGATTGAAACTGATTTTTGGCCTTCTCGCCATACTGTCCGCTCATGATGCCCTGACGCCAGTGGGCACGCAAAATTATGCCCATTGTAAAATTCCAGCTGATTCACTTAAGGGAAGAAAACCTGCCCTCCTTATCCAGTCTGGACTCTAGCCCCATGCCATTGCAATAATTGCCCAGTGAAGCAACTCAGCAAATCACATGTCAGCTTATATTCATATAGCACCTTGAACATCACAAAATATCCCGAGGCCCTTCACAGGAGCATTATAAAATAAAATATGATGCCAACCACAAGGAGATTATTGGGCGAGATGACCAAAAGCTTGGTGAAAGAGGTAGGTTTTAAGGAGTGTCTTAATGGAGGAAAGTAAGGTAGAGAGTTGGTGAGGTATAGGGAGGGAATTCCAGAACCCAGGGTCTAAGCAACTGAAGACACAGTCAACATTGGTGGTGTGATTAAAATTGGGGATATTCATGAAGTTAGAATTAATTGAGAGCAGATATCTTAGAGGACAGTGGGGCAGGAGAAGATTACTGTGATAGGGAAGGACGAGGCCATGGGGGTCAGGGATGGTAGATATTTGAAAACAAGGATGACTATTTTAAAGTTGAGACTTTGCTTGACCAGAAGCCAATGTAGGTTAGCGAACACGAGTGATTGGTGAATGGGATATGGTGCAAGTATAAAGACATGGCAGCAGATTTTTGAGTCACCAAGTTTATGGAGGGTAGAATGTGGGAGGCCAGTCAGTGGTGCTTTGAGATATTCCAGAGGTAACAAAGGCATGAATGAGGGTTTCAGCAGCAGACGATCTGAGGCAGGGGTGAAGTCAGGCAAGGTTACGAGGTGGAAGTGGGCAGTTTTAGTGATACTGTCGATATGTGATGGGAAACTCAACTCAGTGTCAGGTATGACAGCAAGGCTGCGAACGACCTGGCTCAGTCTCAAGCAGTTGACAGGGAGGGGGATGGAGTGGGTAACTAGGGAATCGAGGTCAGTTGTAACTCCGTTAACAACCCACCAGCAATGCTTCAAGAAGGCAGCCCAACACCTTCTCATGGTAGTGTTACAGAGATTTGTGAAGGGTTGGTTTGGGATAAATACCGTCTTTGCCACACACTATTTACCCTATCTTTTAGCCTTCTGTTATTGTATGGGTCAGAGGCAGAATGCTTTGAATGCAGCGTTCTTTCAGTGAACTTAATACATGAGTTGGCATTGAGAAGCAAGCATGGAGAATAATCTTGTCCTTTAATGGTATTTCGATTTGCAGTTGATGGATTGATGGGCTACTTGTTGCCTGCGGCCTTTGATCAGTAAGTATCAAATCAGATGGGATGGGTGAGGTAGAAGCACTAGATCAGTTCCATTTGGCTTTTGTTGCAAGTTTCTTAGTTAAGATGGGAAAGTGGTGGGAGCAGGAGAATGGATGAAAGACTTTTCTGTTCTAAGTCAGACGATATGAGCCTACTGAGACTTACTAGCAGCAAGTGTTGGTTAAAACTCTCCCAATCAGTGGTATACCTATGATTTTGTGTACTAGGCTTTTGGAGCTTGGCTTACTGAACGATGGTCCCTAACCATACATCTAATGGTATCTATCTTGCCAGCCGTGTTACTTTGTTTCATATTTATGATTCGGAGCAGACATTCTGCATAGAAATTCCTCTGGCATTGTAAAGTTTTCCTCCAGTAATACAACAAATGGAAATATTGAATTTGGTGTTGAATTCTCTATTCACAATGTTAGTGGCTGCAATGTCATGATGTAAACACCTTGACAACATCGCCAACTCCAAGTTCTCTCATAAAGCACATACCACCCTGACTTGGACTTGAATTGCTGTTTCTTCATCATTATTGGGTCAAAATTTGGAATTACTACCTACCATTCATTGTGGGACTGGGTACTGTGGTCTTCCAAGGATGACTGAGGGATTTATTCCAAATTTGGTGGCGGGATTTAGAAATTCTGATCGATCAGACATCCGGGAGATATTTCTGGAATCTTCCAGGTGTGCTGGCTGGCATTTGATGAGGCTCTTCAGATGGAGTTGCCATATAAGATAGCTTAACATGAAGGACATATACAGTGTACAGGTGTACAGTAGATGAACTCTATGGTACAGAGGGATCTGGGTTACATGAATCGCAAAAAGTTAGTATGCAGGCACAGCAAGATTGGGAAGGCAAATGAAATGTTGTTTATTGCAAGGGGAATGGAATATAAAAGTAGTGAGTTTTGCTACAGTTGTACAGGGCACTGGTGAGATCACATCTGGAGCACTATGTACTGTTTTGGTCTCCTTACTTAAGAAAGGATATAATTACATGAGAAGCAATGCAGAGAACATTCTCACGTCTGATTCTTGGGATGAAGGGGTTGTCTTATGAGGAAAGGTTGGACAGGTTGGACTCCATTTGGAGTTTAGATGAATGAGAGGTGATCTTATAGATGCACGTAAGATCCTGAGGAGACTTGACAGGGTGGATGCTGAGAGGATGTTTCCCCTTGTAGGAGACTAGAGCTAGGGGGTATAGTTTAAAAAAATAGGGGTCTCCCATTAAAGGCCAAAATGAGGAGAAATTCTTTCTCACAGAGGGTTGTTAATCTGTGAAATTCTTTTCCTCAGCGAGCAGTGGAGGCTGGGTCATTGAATATTTTTAAGGCCAAGTTAAATAGATAGATTCTTGGCTGACATGGGAGTCAATGGGTATATGGGGTTGACAGGAAAGTGAGGGCCACAATTAGATTTGCCATGATCTTATCAAATGGCAGAGCTGGCTTGAGGGGCTGAATGCCCTACTCCTAATTCATAAGTTTGTATGTATGTCAGTGTTTTCCCCATCGCTATACTGTAATCTTTTGTGCACACAGAGCCCTGTATTTTTATCTCTCTCATTTTCCTGAGAATGCGACAATAATTAGAGCCTGTGGTTCAAAAAATGGTGCCTGCTGCTGGCAATGTCATGGCTGCATGGCCTTGTTCCCTGAGCTTGGCTGTTCAGGAACTGCAACCTCCTCCGTACCAGATAACCAACTCCAGTGAAATGAACGATAAAGACAGTTCCCTCCTGGCCCCTCAGATATCTGAGCCTTTCATGCTGTGGGTTGTAGTGTTTATGACACATCCCACACAATGCCAGTCAGCAAACGTTATTCATTGTTTAGTCTGAGTCTTTTAATGGTTTCCCCTGTACAGAGTTTCCTTATGATCTAATTCACCATCAGAGTCCAACTTTAAAAAGAATGCTCCTTTTATTGCACTGTTGGTCTTTACCCTTGTGGCACGCATTAGGTGTGAGTTGAAGAGGCCAATTGATTGTGATTAATGAATGGCTCTTACTAACTTGGGAATAAATTGGACATCGTTGGGAAGATGAGTTTTGAGATGTAACCACCTTGCAAATGTCAATTTGGAAGTTGTGGCTTCAAGGTATGCAAACTGCCCTCCCAAAACAGGTGTTGGATGTCTTGAATCTGCAAATAGGGTTCCTGGTGCCAGTTATAGGATTCCATTGTAAAAATGGGCATCAAATGGATGGGGTTTGCACTGTGTATGCACCTCTCAGTTGTTCACTGTCCTGGCTGGTGGTCGGCCCTTACTGGTTGGAGGCCACCTCCACCCCCCCCCACCATCAGTTTACGGGCCAGCTCTGCATCAGAGCTGGGCAGAACACCTAAACCGCCAAATGGTGAGCTGCATTGGAATGGCTGATTGACCTCTGTTGCTTGCTGATTTAAGTGAGGTCTGAGGCTGAATTTGGCACAGGTCTCTTAGCAACATCTTCGGGCAGGTGTGGCATCATGCCTCCCATTTCACACTTAGTTGTATTTCTCTCCCATAATTTCTTGTTCTGTCTCTCCCCTATCCTCCACAGTCCAGTGACTAATACAAGGGTGCTGTTCTCCTGCCAGTCCTCTGGTACCCCACTTACGTTAACCACCCTTCATCTGTGATCCAAGACTGTGACAGGCTAGTCAACCTTTGGGTATGGAAGGGGCTGGTGGGAAATTCATGGTCAAGCCCATTACTTCCCTCATCTAATGTCCACCCATGTAGGGCCCTTGCTGTTTTTTATTCTCACCCCATGAAGAGACATTGATGCCAGTCGTAACACCTCAACTTCTGCCGTAGTCAATCAGGGACCAAATCCAGGGACTTCTGAGTCTTTGTGGCTTTAGGGCAGTATGTTTCTAAATCGGGGTAGTCTCAAATAACTTGCATGTATTGCACAAAACGCTCCTCCAGTGGTTTGTTTTCCAATAATAATTTGCTCTTACCCTCTCATCTGCCAGTTAGACCACAATTCACAATGAACATTTCCCATTTGCTGAGATCACCTACTGTGTCAAGTTTGGTATTTTCTTGCCACAAGACAGAATCGTCATGCAGCTAGTCAGAAAGCATTAGTAAGCCACCACTGTCTGAGCCAAGGGAGTTCTTTGGTCCTAGCTTCATTTGCTGATCTGTCCCAAGTTAGTGAATACTCAGCCAGGTCAGCAGTGAGGGACTACAATTGGCTTCACTGTCCCCAGACTAGGGAAGGAAGAGGGGGTTCAGGGTGTGGTGCAGAGGGAAATCAGCCAGGATTTCTTCTTCTGATCACTTTCCAGTGATGTCTAATGGATAGAGCACATGGGGTAAAGAGTAAAGAAACCTTGCTGCAATTGTACAGGGCTTTGGTGAGGCCACACTTTGAGAACTGTGCACAGTTTTAGCCTCCACATCTTGAGAAAGATATATTTGCCTTAGAAGGAGAGCAGCAAAGGTTCAGTAGATTGATTCCTGGGATGAGAGGATTGTGTTGTGAGGAGAGATTGAGCAAAATGGGTCCATATTCTCTGGAGTTTAGAAGAATTCATTAAAATGCATAAGATTGTAAGACGGCTCGACAGTGTAGATGCCGAGAGGATGTTCCCCTTGCTGGAGAGCCTACAACTAGGGATTGTGTCTCAGGATAAGGAAAAGGCCATTTTGGCCTGAGGTGAGGAGATATTTCTTCACTTGGAGAATAATCGGAATTGTCTACCACATCAAGCTATGATGCTTAGCTATTGAGTATGTTTATTTTGTTTAAGAAGGTCACAGTTTCCCTGATGTTTCAGTTGTAAGTACATTGCTCAGTCCAAAATTGAGTCATGCAGACCAGGAAAGCGCTAGTTTTTCATCTGCAGTTCAGCTGATCCTAACCATGTTGTTACAATTGGACTTTGTGTTATAGGGTAGATAAGCGATAAAAATCAGCTGCGATCGGTTTAGGATTCCCTGCATGCACCAGGATTCTCTGCATAGGCAGAGAAATTGGCTCTCCCCCCACCCCACCATCCCAACTGTCCAATATTCTGCTAACATTGTCTAGATACATCCATGAAAACCAGCCATTTGGGCAGGGATCACATTTGACTACGTGGGAACAGCACCCACTGAGAGTTGATGCTTATGGGGGGGGGGGGGAGCGGGAGAAAATTGTTGGGGGGGTGATTAATACATGAGGTATGTACCCACACATCCCCACTCCAAAAAAAGTGAATGAAATGATTTTTTTAAGGTCCATAAAGGAGTTTATCCAATAAGGAGCCAAGAAGCTTCCAACTGTTGTAGGTGATTTCAGCCAGGGTTAGGGTGGCTACAATTGCCCAGGATTCCAGCTCCCAATCACTATCCTGGCACATCTAAGATTGGTGTATGAACACCCAGTGACATCAGGGTCAGGCTTGACTGTGCTGTCTTGGATCCACATAAAGCACTGGCTGAGTTAATTTCATTCAGAGGGGTGGAATTGCCTGGAAGAAACATGACTGAGCTCCTTCATCACAGATTCTAATTTAAAGCACATTTGGAAGGAGACAGGTAAGAAAGATGGAGGAGGAACTGGGATGGTGACTCCTTGTTTCACAGCACAGGCAGCTTAGATTCAAGATGAATGTTTGTATCGAGAGACCCATAGTTAATGGAGGAACATTGACACCATAGCTATCTCAGTGACTACCCTATTAGCCTGCTGACTAATTTTTTTTATAATTCACTCTTTTACTATTGTGCTTATATTCTGTGTAAAAACTTGCATTTTACAGATATGAAAATGAGTATTTAAAAAGAAAAATAATCTGAAGCTTGTTTTGTTCCTCTCATCAGGCAAATTGGTGATAATCTGATTGTTCCTGGAGGTGTGAAGATCATTGAGGCTCATGGCAAGATGGTTATCCCTGGGGGGATCGATGTGCACACCCGCTTTCAGATGCCCTACAAGGGAACCACCACTGCCGACGATTTCATTCAAGGAACAAAGGCCTCCCTGGCAGGTGGAACCACTATGATAAGTGAGTCAAGCAGCTTCCTCATTCATATTTAAAACCCCCATCCGCTTTAAAAAAAACAGCCTTTCACACTGCCTTTTCAATGGAGCTAATGGACCTTTTAACAGTGCACCTCAGCAAAGCACTTTGCGAGTGGAGAGAAAGCTTCCTGCATGAATATTTTTTGGTCAATCATGTTTTAAATGTGTAACGTTCCACAGTCACTTCAATATTCTGACATTTGTGATGAATGTGTCAAATAACAGATGCAGTTTTTTTTTGGGTTTAAATTAAAATTGAATTCCCGGTTGTATGCTCTTGTTTTTGAGTCACCTTGAATTCCCCTTCTTTGCTATGCCCGATTCCAAATGATAGCCGATCAGGGGTTAATGGAAGGACTAATGGGAACTCTGGTGTGCAAAGCATCCTCGCCTTCAGTATTTTGTGCAGTTCAGGCCATGATTCAGCTGCTGGGATATCCAGGTCTTGGAAGGAAAACAAAAAAAAAGGGCATGAATTGGACTGGCCACCTGAGACATGAGGATAGACTTACCTCGGGCACAAGGGATAGTAGAGAAAAGGTACTTAAAATCCAAAATGAAATGGATAAACTGAATCCCAGAATGATTTTCAATCTGAATACTTGCTCTGGGGCAAAGGGGTGTAGATTCATCTTAGAACGAGAAAGATGAGCATCCAGTTAAGATATAACTTCCCCACATACAGGGCAGAATTTTACAGCCCCATTTCGGTGGGGACGGGGCCGTAAAATGCGGCAAGCTATTATAAATTCCACTGACTTCAGCAGGAACGTTAAATCCCACTGTCGTAAAATTCTGCCCACAGAATTTTTAAATATCGCAGTGAAGGATGTTAGTGCTGATGAATGGAACTCTTCCCCAGTTCAGTTACTCCGTCAGCGACTGGCTAAGCTCTGCAGGAAGATGCTATGCAAAGCTCCCTGCACTTTCCCCACCACTTGGATGTTGCCCATTTGCCACATCAGCCACCCTGGACTGTTGTCTGATTGTCACCATAGTGTTAGTTGTTTTTGTTTGATCACTTCGTGACAAATGGTTTAATAAGTGTGACCTCTTAAACTGCTTTAATGCAGATGATTAGCCTCATTCATGTTCCAGGAGACCAGCTCCCTGAGTGTACACTGGTAAGTTCAGCTTATCCCAAATGCAGTTTGGAGAGTCCTGAAAAAACCTGGATTTATGATTCTACTCAAAAAGCTATGGAAGATGGTGTGGCAGAAATACAGGAGTTGACATGTAGACTTGAGTTGAATGAGTACCAGTGTTTATATAAAAAATATTACATTGTGCTTTTGAATGTAGTAGGACTGTGATATAGGTGGCCTTGCATCCCTGCAGTGGTGGAAACCTCTGTCTGTGCATGAGTTTTATTCAATTTGCCAGAAACGGGGTCCCGATGGTACTGTCAGGTTCCAATTTAATTCCAGTTGTTGGGAAGACATAGTTGTGTGATGACTCTAACCCAGAAGCAGTACAGTAAGGAAAATTTGTAACTTCTTTAAAATGTCTGTAGAATCTGTAATTGTTTTTAAGAATGTTTGAAAAGGACTTTTATAAGTTTGATCCGTTTACAATTTATAATTCTCCGGAATAAGAACTGGTCCATGTGACCTGGTGACCCTTGACCTGAAATCAGTACCAATAGAAAGGAAGTTAGGACCAGAACCGAGTTCCCAGACAGACAAAGGAGAGCTGGACGGTGATAACAGTCAGCACATAAAAATGCAGACACAAAGAAAAAGCAGACAGAGACAAAAAGAGGAATATAGAATTTGTGTGAGGAGAAGCGAGCAAACCTTTATGAAAATATTGGTTTTCTGTTTGGCACTAAGAAGAAAAATAGAATTACAGAAGCTCTTGGAGAAGTGACGTATGAGCGAGCTGAAAGGGACTGAATACTAAAAAGCTCAAGCATTTGAAAGTGCTAAGAGTTGGTGTCAGAGGACCAAATCTTAAACGGAGTGCTTTTAGTTAGACAATTGAAAAGGAACCCTGGAAAGCTATGCCATCAAGACTGACATGATCCAAGTGAGAGAGGGTTGGTAGACATGTGCTTTGTTGCTGCTGACTGTATCTGGGGACTTTGGATGGAACATGCCTAACGGTGAATGTGACTCAAGGGACAAATCAGTTGAGTTGGAAAGTTTCTGAGATTGCACGTGGTGCCACATTTATGTGGGGAATGATGCGGGTGTTTGTGGTTGTTTAAGACAAATCTTTGTTGCATCGACCATTTAAAGTGGAAATTGACCTTGTTGTTTGTATCATTTGCCTGTTAATTTATGTTTACTTTGAATTGGATCTGTTTGTGTTAAAGTAAAAGTGAAATCTGGTTAGTAATTTCTTCATTTGGGAGTCATTTGGTAAATTTGGTTTACAGTTCTCCCATGGGGATCATGACATAATGCTGAGAGTATCTATCAAAGTGCTGGTGCTGTAAATTCACCCCCTCTGGCTAACAGGCCAAATCTGGGGCAGCATAGGATTTGGGTTTGTGATATAAATGGGGCATTAACTGGTGGAAGAGTTCTGTTTGTAAATGTTCGAGATGCATGAACCCTAGGTGGGGATGTCTTGAATTTTGTGCTTTCAAGAACCAACGCCATGTTGAAAACAACCTGTGCTCCTGCGTAGGGTTTTCACGTGACAAAATATCTTCAGACACTTCACAGAGGAGTGGGTCAGACACTGAGTGGGAGTTGGGAAAAAGTTCAGGGAGGTGACTCAATGCACTGCCAGAGATGGGTTTTGAAAAGGCTAATGAAGATGGGAGAGAGATGGCATTGTCAAAAAGAGTTGCAGCAAAAACAACAGCTTGCATTTATATACCACCTTTAATATATTATTTTTAAAAAGTCCAAATGTAGTCAAAAAAAATGAAACCAAACTAAAACAAGATTTTGGAAGGGAACAATGTGGGATTTAAGAAAAGTCTTGACAAAGAGAGAGGTGAAGAGCCAGAACAGTTTACAAAGAATTAGAGCACATTCAGGCCATTTGGTCTATGCTGGTGTTTATGTTCGACGCAAGCCTCTTCCAACCTTACTTGATATGTTTATCAATCTCTCTTTCTAATTCTTTTCTCCTTCATGCACTTATCTAATTTATCCTTTAAATGCACTTATGCTACTCGCTGCAACTGCTCTATCTGGCACAGGCATGATGGGCTGAATGGCCTCTTTCTGCACTGTAACTCTTCTTTGGTTCTATGTGGTATCAACTTCCACATTCTCTAACCACTCTCTGTAATTCTCTTGCTAATTAATCCAATAAGGAATTCAAATTAAACGACTTTACCTGGAGATGGGGGCCACAATGAGTGAAGTTTGTGCCATCACTAGTGAAGCAGAGAGAGAGTGGTCACTCAGTTGCCTACTGGTCAACACAGTACACAAAGTCTGTATGAATAATTTCTCCTACATTACAATGCTGTCACTTCACAAAGTAATCTGTTGACTGTGAAGTACTTTGAGCTAATCCTGAGTTGATGAAAGGCTCATACATAAGAGCAGGTTCATTTGCTCTTTACTTACCTTTGCAGGGCATAATTGCAATGCAAAAAAAATCAAATTTTTCCCACAGAATTCCTCAGTAATTACTAAAGATTTGAATTGTCTGCCATTTGTTAGTCTGCACAGAACTGTATTTACCGTCAACTTTTTAGAAATTACTTGGGGTATGTGTTAAATATTTGGAGTGCTTTTTGTTTGGATTGTAATTGACGGATGGGTGAATTAATGTTATGCACTCTACAAATAATCACCATCCAAATTTAATCTGTGATCCAAGAGGCTATTTGTATAGTCACCCACGGGCCAACCATGTGCAGCAACAACAGCTTGCATTTATATAGTGCCGTTCATGTGCCAAAATGTCCCAAGGCACTTCACAGGAACATTATCAGACAAAAATTGACACCGGTCCACGTACAGATATTAGGACAAGCGGTCACATTAGCCGAGTAGGTTTTAAGGAGTATCTTGAAGGAGGGTGAGGTGGAGAGGTTTAGGAGCTCAGTGCTTGGGGCCTAGGAAGCTGAAGGCACTGTTGCCAAGGGTGAAGCGATAAAAATCAGATGTGCAGTAGGAGAGGTAAAGAGGTCATTTTAACCCTTAGCATCCTGTGGCTGCGATTATTTGGGCGTCGACTTGAGCTGCTGCAGATGGATGTCTTCATCTTTGGAAAGTTCCTCCTTGTTTTCTGTGATTTTGTGTACCAAATATTGACCTGCTGCCACTACACGTGAGCAGGACAATTCTTCAGACTTCCAGTTGCCTGGAATATATGTTTTAGAATTGTTTTGGAGTCAAGGCATGTTTCCCTCAGAAGTTGTTTCTGTTTTTAAAATGGATACAAAGAAACCAAAAAGTGACAAAACATTTCAAGTTAACGTTGAAAAGAGAAAAGGAGTTATAATCAATTAGATAAAATTTGGGTTTGATTTAGTTATATAGTTCCTCATTTTTTTTTAGAAAATGTACTGCATTTGCTACATTTCTTAGCAACATCCCAAGGGAATACAGTGAATTACTTGGAGTGCAGTATCAGTAATGTAGGCAGATGCAGCAGTCAGTATGCACAGAGAAGAATCCCACAAGCAGTAGGATAATTGTTTAAAAAAGAACGTTGGCCAGGACAACAGAAGAATTCTCTGTCCCTCTCATTTTATCATAAGGGCGTGAACCATGACAATCTGACTGTAAGGTGGGAGTGTTACAAGTTGAGCCAAATCTGATATTAAATATATTTCAAATCCCAGACTGCCATCAACTTCTGATTATTCTAAAGATCAAGGGCTACATAGTTTTTTTCTAAATATGTATGAAATTTGTGTGAACTTTCAAGATGAGGAATGGAAATCTCCCCACTTTAGCCATCCAATGTCAAGATCAAGCACTCCAGTGTTGAATATAAAGCACTTATTTGCTGCTGGGTAAAGATCCCTGTTTGGTAACCAAACAATGTACGTTGAGTATCCTGTCTTCCATTCTTAATTAGCACTTTTCTCAGACAATATCACCACCTTCAACACCTCTTTGATCCTTTTGTCTGTGACATCTTTTGATTATCTGCTCCTATCACTGCTTGCTTATCTCCACAATCACCACACCCTCAACTTCTCTCCCCACCCCCCCCCCCACCTTAGACCAGCTTATATTTCACTTTTCTCCTAACTATACTCAGTTCTGCCGAAGAGTCATGAAGACCCGAAACGTTAACTGATTTCTTCTCCACCGATGCTGCCAGACCTGCTGAGTTTTTCCAGGTAATTCTGTTTTTGTTTTGGATTTCCAGCATCCGCAGTAGCTTTTAGCTTTTTGTTTTTATGATACTTCATGCTTGACCTTGAACAGAGCTTCCTACTGCACCTGTGACATTTGAAGTTTCCGCACCAGCTGTCTTTATGGTCATTTGGATGGAGATTGCCAAAATATAGTGCAATTCATGCCAAGTTGCAGACTGTTTGTGCAGTGCCTGCATCAGTGTTCACCAGGAATCACGTTCAAATGAACCAAACTCATCTTGCAACCACAGAGGGGGAGAGGAGGCTTTCCTCTCATCAGCCTTAGTTACCTTCAAGCCCAGTGCTGACCGACACTGTGACTCAGTATTGAGATGAAACACAAGAGGGTTGCGGTTATTTGTGTTTCACACTATTTTGGCAGCTCTTGTCTAGGAATGTAATGATATTTCAGAGTTCGGGGTAGGGTGCGAGTGTGATACCAGGGATGGATCAAACCCCTTCTAGCCATTGAGATTATGGTAAGTACTTTGCAGCCCCCAAAAATATTGATAGGAAAGTTGAAAACGATCACTTTGGCTCCTTAGATAAAAGCAAAAAACTGTGGATGCTGGAAATCTGAAATAAAAACAGAAAATGCTGGAAAAACTCAGCAGGTCTAGCAGCATCTGTGGAGAGAGAAACAGAGTTAATGTTTCGAGTCCGTATGATCCTTCTTCAGCTCTGTGTAGGGGAATGGGGAGTTGGTCCCTCTGGGTCACTCAGGAGACTTAAAGCGTTATGGATGACACCTTGTGGTGCTTTAGGTCAAAGTAAGGCTCCATCTATCCTCTCATGTGGATGTAAAAGACCCAGTGACATTATCCTAAGAGAGCAGGGGAGTTCTCCTGTTCTAGGCAGCATTGATCACAAAGGCAGATTATGTGGTCATGTATCTCACTTCTGCTTTGGTGAGCTAAGCAATAAATTTGCTGCTGCGTTTGCCTATATAAAACACCCATTCACTGCATTTCAAACACACTTAAATGACAGTGATGTGGTTTGAACTTACTGAAGTTATGAAAGACACAATATAAATGCAAGCTTTTTATTTTGTCATCAAAATGTTGACATGCTTTATTCATTGAACTGACTTGATTGCTATTGGCTTTTTAAATGTAGCCACTGAACACTTTGTAGTGTGTTGATCACAGCCTCTGACTGATTTATTATACATGGTGACTTGTGACCTTCAGCATTGTGCCTCAAAAATGCTAAAAATGACATGTCTGTTATTTAACAACCTTGGCATTATGGTTGTGAGCTGGGCTTGGCATGTGACTTTCAGAACAGAGCTGTGAAAATTTGCATCAGGCCAGACTTAACTCCTTAAACCAGTGGCATGCAAGTTGAATCTTTCAGCTTCACATTCCTGATAAGCGAGGTTAACATGCAAGGATGCACATTTGTAATGAGCACATTCCTTTTTACGAAGCACTAAATGGACAAAGGTTTAAACACATTGCTCCCTCCCTCTTCTGTGTGTCTCAATCATCAATAGAAGTTTTTCAGAATGTGCACAACCCAGCAATACTGTTACACTGTACAGACTGCAGGAGAGTGACTTGTCTAAAATAGGCATGTACCTTGGCCTGGGTAGAGTCCAGAGGCCACAGATGTAGGCTTGGAGCTGATCCCGTAATCTAGTCCTTGTATCATGCACAGTCAGTGGGAAAGCATTCTCACGGGCTGAGATTCAGGAAGCAAAAGGCAGAATTTTACTACCTCTGTGGCAAGCCAACCTAAAACAGATGCTGAATTCCAGCAGTGCGTGAAGCTTAAACTTAAGGAGGATGTCAGGAGGAGAGCAATGTAGCGTTTAAGGCAACCTCACCATTATTTTGTTGCTAATCTGTGGGTGCCCTGACTTCCTCTCGCATGATCTTTGGTGACCTTAAGGAGGGGTGTATGTATGGCAGGAAAGGAACATGACTGGGTAAAAGAAAGAAGGAAAAGGAACTTGGATTTAAATAGCATAATTTCACAACCTCAGGATGTCCCACTGGGCCTTACAGCCAATGAAGTAATTTTGAAATGGTGTTAATGTGGGAAACATGGCAGCTAATTTTGTGTACGAGGTCCTGCAATGACAATGTGATAATGGCCAGTTAACCTGTTGGTTGAGGGATAAAATGTTGGCAAGGATACCAGGAAGAGCTTTGATGTTCTTCTTTTGAATCAAGCATCCACTTGAGATGGGAGTCCTGATTTCAGAAGAGCATGATTATATGGATCTGTAGCAGCAAGTGGTGTGGAAGGGTATATCATTTTTAAAAACAAAGGAGAGGCAAGGCAACAAAAGAGATGGAAGCACAAAAATGTAAGTAAATTAATCTGTTTCATGATTCCCTATCTGCTCCTTTGGGAATTGTGACAGGACAAAAAGGTCTTCCATTCATGTGCAAAGCATTATCCACTTTAAGTCCCACTTCCTTGAATGTTGGAAGCCTATGGCCCCTGAGAGAGAAGGTTTCCCTACCTTATTTCCTGAAGGCGAACATCTGAGACCGTTTAAAGATTGATTTGTGAGTACAGCATAGAGATTGGCAAAGAATTGCAAAGCGAACTGTACATTAAGATGACGGAGTCAGTAACATTTTCTAAACTTTTGTTGATGAAAGGATGGGACGCTACCAGTTGTTGCCTGTGTGTCTGTGAACTGCATTCTTGACTTCAGTAACTTGTGCCAAGTTAGATAGTGATTTAGTTCAACAATAGGATAGTTTCTCATGAAAGTAGGATTGAGACATAAAGTTGCTGATCACCATCTTGTCGTTTATGGTTGGTTATTGTGTGATAATCTGTAGAACATTCCTGAAATATTTAGCCACAGTCATTATGTTGACACACCTCCTCTTGCTGGTCCCTGTCCAGTGGGGATTGATCTACTCCTGCTCAAAATGGCTATCAGAATTTCAGTTCTGCATTTCTGAATAACTGAATAGTACTTGGGGATTGGGACAGAATTCAGTAAATAGACACCGAACTAGGAACCCAGTGTTCCTCCAATTCTGGCCTCTTGCACATCCCTCACTTCCCTCATTGCACTGTTAGTGGCCGTAAGCTCAGAATTCCTCTCCTACTGTCTCTTCAGCTCTACACCTCTCTTCCTTTTAAGATGTTGCTTAATCCCACTTTTAACCAAACATTTGGTCACCTGTCCTAATGTCTACTGCTTTGCTTTGGTGTCTGATTCTTCTGTGAAGAGCTTCAGGAATTTTGAGAATGTCAAAGGCGCTATATAGATGTAAGTTTTTTTTTTATAGAGTAGTCTTGCCTACTCAGTACACCCTTCAGCCTTTCTCCAGAAATGTTGTTAAATATATTGTAAAAATAATGCTGAACCAATTCTTGCTTCTACTGAACTAGCCTCTGTTTGATACCACAGAAGTCTCCTTTATTAAGTTAGATCAAATTTAACCATCACATACTTGACCTGGAGGGATATTGTGGTGCATTGAGTTGCGTCCCTGCCTCTCAGCCAGAAACTCTGGTTTTGAATCCCACCCCAGGACTTGATGGCCAAGGAAGGTGCGTTCATAACATGGCCAAAAAGGTTGAGTGTCAGTCTGAAAATCCAACATGTGGCAGGCACTAAGAGCAGGAGTGATTCCTGGTCAGCTATGTGATGGAAAGAATGTTGCGGAGCCTCTACCATTGCCATCCATAGCTCCAGACCACAATGTGCACGGTGCCATAGCAACTCTGACTTCCTGAGTGAACTGTAACAATGCACTGCTGCACGCTAGATCGAGATGCAGTCTATGTGTGCACCTTTAACTGAGTTGCTTTTCTGAAATGTGAACTGTTTAGCTTCAAAATAAAGGTGGTTGTGTGCCTCTTTTTAAAAAAAAAACCTGTTTGCAATTCCTGGAGAAAATGTTTGACTGGAGGTCTGTCCGTTAATCATGAAAAGAATCGATCACTGGTGCCAGTGAAAGTAGGTTTGTCCAGTATTTGTATCTGTAGGAGTGAAGGTCTCCACAGTAGCCACAGCTGTGACCTGAGGTGTGAATCCCAAAGACATTAAGAGAATGTTGCCCTTGAGACAGGACAAATGTGAGCAGCCATGGTGATCTCCAGACTAGGGTCGATTTTCCGCCTTTCAGTTATTATAGGAGAACCTTCACCATTCCCTGTCACCAAGTCACTGTGTAGTCAGAATTCTTGGGCACCTTGCTTCTGATTTTCAATCTGTTAGTTTAATGGAGGCAGAAATTCCCTGATTATGAATAACTAATCAAGAGGACCCTATTAGCAAGAAAAATTCAGAAAAATGACCATCGCCCCACCTAAGGATGTACTTTATGTGGAAAAGAGGAGACTTTGATGTGATCTGATTGACCAGTATTATAATTGAGGTGCCAAACCTGGACAAATCCATGACTAAGGCAAAAAGTTTCATGCAGATGGTAAGTTGAAAATGAAGAAGGACAATTTCTGAGCTAAAGATTAGTAGAGTTGTGGAATAAATGACTTGGTGGGGATATCAATAGTATCGATCATACAAGAGACAAGAAATAGGACAGGTCCAAGATTGCTTAAAGCAGCAAGGTTGTTGGGAAAGATGGCCTTTTCCTCTTGAATATCATGACTTTGAATTATAAACTATACAAAAAATTCATCAAGTGTATTGAATACAGAACGGATTGAATGATTGTGACAGGGAATAAAGGCACTGCTAACTAAGATGCTTGTGTAAGGATTGAGGCTTAGTACTGGGTGGGGTGAAAACAGTCCTCACTGTTCAGACAATAGCACGCATATTTTTGCCACAATGGTGACCCCCCCACCCCCAAACATGGCATATTCCATTTTCGCGGAAGAGGTGGTGGGGTGGGTGGGTGGGAGTGAAGTTAGGCCAGGGTTTGCATATGCGCAGTTCACAGAGGCAGTTGGCTATTTAGATCACCAGCTGCCTCCACTGAGGTGGGATTTTGATAGGCCAGGAGTGTGAAATTTGGAGTGTGCAGATTAGACCAGGCAGAAGCAGGTTTGAACTTGGTGATTCATTTGGATGGCCCTCTTTTTTCATTTAATTCAGCACTGTGCTGGAGCACAGAGGCGGGCCTTCCACATTGCCCAACACCTTACCAGGCAGCATCCGTATGCGTTACGGACGGCAGGTCCGACTTCCAATCCAGCACCCCCCCCCCCCCCGCCACTTTTCAAAGTTTGGTTGGCAGAGCTGGGAATTCTCCTGTCCCTGTGCTCCCAACCTGAGAGCAAAAATATGGGCTTAGGGTTTCCCTTGGCGTTTGGAGAGCCTGGATTATGTTATTTCTTTATGATGTTTGTTTCAAAATTGAGTCATGTAAGTGTGAAGTAAGATGACGGTCTCTGATATTTTAAGAAGAGTTCAAGTGTTCTTCTGTCTCTTCAGAAACTGTTGGAAGTTCTTATTGGATGGATTTTCATCAGTCGTAGTAAGCGATCTGTGCATTTTTACTAAGGAGACTGTTGTCATTTAAGAGAATGACATTGTTAGCATATCTACAATGGTTAAAGTGGCTGCATTTTTCTCTTTCACTGTGAAAGCACCTAAATTTCAGTTATTGGAAATAGTGTCAACTTCAGAGTAAACCAACAGTGTGACTGGATTAGTGTTGACATTTTATTCAAGGGCCCTTTGGGTAAGCACTCAACAAGCTACCATGCCAGGCTGTTTACCTTACTTGCCTGATTGAATCCTGAGTGAACACTGTTGCCTGTGCGTAATTTATATCCAATTAATTAACCCTTTTGGCGCTGTCGTCTTCAGGGAAATTTTCACATTCTGAGCTGCCGGCTTTTGTTTTTTGCATTTCATCTCATGGGAGACAGTTGTGGAGTGCTGGGATTTTAGTTTTGGAGAAAATATAATTGAGTCATTATGACTTGCCCACCTGCGCCACGTTGCTGTTGCTCCTCATGCCTGCCCTTATCTGCATGACTCAATCCCATAATTGGGTTTTGCAGCAAGGGACGAGCGAAGAAGTTGTTAATTTGGGTTTGCGTTGTGATCCCTCACACTGAAACCACTCTGTAGTTTCAGATAATGAGGGAGAGGCTATGCGGCCTCTGGACTGCACCACCTTTGTGTTCCCCCCCCCTCTCTGCGTTAGGAAGGAGCAGCCCTACATATTAGAAGCGGCTACCCAGAAGTAGGGAAGTGCAACTCAAAATACATCGGCTGGATGTTTCTGGGAATTAAAGTTACCGCCATACGGGTTGGTGTGCACCTGACACATACTTGAGCTGTGATTTCCTGGTAAACTAATTGGCAGGTAGCAAGTGGACCTCTGGCAGCCAGAAGGCCAGGAATTTACTTGAATAGCATAACTGGCAAGTTATACCACAAGTCACGACTGGGTGGCGAGCTGAATTGGGAAACTTAATTGACTTCTGCCAGAATGCACATTGTAAGTTTCCATGGGCCATGGACAAGGCATTACCCATGCCATGCCCTGGGAACCTTGGATGGTAGCTCAGAACCGATGGAGCCTCACATGCCATGCCTTCTTCTTCCATTACTGCATAATAGAAAGAAGACCTGAGTTTATTGAGCTCCTTTCCTCAGTGCAGCCTTGACCGTTTTATAGTTAATGGAGTACTTTTGAAGTGAGGGCACTGTAATAATGCATGATGAATAGTGATGGATAGGAAGACGCTAGGTGAGAGAGCCATTGAAGAACCCTCCGAACATGTGGAGATGGGTGATTGAGGTGGAAGTCCTGAAAATCTTGACTACCACCAGTTACGGGACTCTGGCAGGAAAACTGAAGATTTCAGTAAGAAGTGGGAGCAAGGAAAAGAACCTGGAATGAATTCCACGTTGCAGAGATGAAGCTGTAAAACTCATAGTTCTATTAGGTTTAGTTAGCTCAAATACTGCATAAACAATTTCCCCTACGTTACAAGTACTAATACTTTCCAAAGTAATTCGTTGGCTGTGAAGCACTTTGAGGTGATTTATTTAACGGTCATAAATATCACTGTTAGCAGGTACTCCCGGGCTCACCTTTATCTAGATGTCTCAGCAGTAACTAGGCATCACGAGAAATCTAGCGCCAATCTGGAAAAGTTGCACTTGCGCCTGTTTCGAATGGGTGGAGGTGGGGATATGTTGGGAGGGTTTTGGCAGAGGTCATGTTCTGAGCTACCACCCAAGGTTCCCAGGGCTTGGCATGGGTAATGCCTTGTCCATGGCCGATGAAAACTTGCAATGTGCATTCTGGCAGAAGTCAATTAAGTTTCCCAATTCAGCTCGCCACCCAGTCGTGACTTGTGGCATAACTTGCCAGTTATGCAAAACGTCTGGGGATCTACGGTATGAAAAATGTTGTGAACTCTACTACATAGGTGCACCATTGTTAACGCTGTTGACTCCTTAAGAAATTGGGGCTGTTAATGTGTCCTTAAACAAGGAAAGAAATGGTGCTGCAGGAGGAATAGGAAAGCTCAGTGAACATAACTCTGTGAGACTTTTACACCCATACACTGCCTCTTCCTCGGGAACAACTACGGAATGATAACTGTCAGGATATTTATTCAAATCCAAATGCGACTGACTTCCAGGAGTCCTGCCGTTAAGAACCTGCAGAAGTCCCCAGCATGTTTATAAGGAGTTTTTCTTCATAAAGCTTTCAATTCGACCCTAGAGAAATGGCTACCTCCTTGAACTCTGGGTTGTATTAGTCATGTTGAGAGACAACAAAAACAAAGCATCATAGCAACGATGTTTTTTAAAAGAAATACACACTTTTCGTAGCAACAGAAACCTGGAAATTTAGGATGGCTCACAGTATACAGAATACGTTTCAGATACGGATTTCATTGGGTCCCCATGGTGATGATAAATAGTGCCTCAGTTCCTAAGTATTAAATCTTCCATATTTCTGGAGTTTGGCAGATTTAAAATCTTCAGCTTTGTTTGTTGACCTTTTGACTGACATCAAAATCATTAGGCTTGCTGCAGAAATATTATGTTTGCTGTTTTAAGTCTTTAAACAGATTCATAAAAGCACTTTGGGGATTTTAAGAATCTGTAGGCCAGCGTGCCTGATGTTTTTTTATCCCCTTCTCTCCTTGCCTCCTAGTTTCTGAAAAGCGGTTTACCTCAATATAATGATTCCTTGTTCCTTGTGCCAGTGGAGAAAATGAGTTCTGTTTAAAAAATATATATATAACCAAGGGAAACCTGCTTTGAGTCTGCTGTGAATGTACTTTGTTGCTTAATTGAGAGCCAAATTCTGTGCCGGGAGAGATGGTGTAGGAGAGAGGTCGGGGGGTGGTGGGTACTGATGCCATTTGGGCAAGGTGTCAATTATGTTATATTATATTGACATGAGTCAATTAAGAAATTAAGTGCACACCAGCTTCAGATCTGAGCATTCAACTGTTTTTTTTGTTAGCCTTTAATGTTCTGCGGAGGCTTGAGCCTCTTCAGAGAAATCAAAGCTGAAGACTGAGAGAAATGCTAGCCTCCTTGATAGATGGCACAGTTACAGGCATAAGTTTTGAGGAATATTTTGAATGTGGGCCTGCAGTTATTTCATTGACTCCCCAAGGTTTCCCATTCTTTCTTTCAATTCTGTTTTGTGATTTTGAAACCCCTCCCCACCATCACAAGAAATTTGGTGGGTTTTTATTTGTATTTGAGATTTGCTCAGAACGGACTTTGGTTGCCTTTCAGTGATGATCCAGAAAAACCCCATTTCACTAATCCTTTTGCAGATTGCAGTTCCATCTCGACTGTAGCAAAAATTGGGAGGAGAGAATCTCAGTATTTCAGCAGATTCAGAAGGAGCACAACGGGACTGAAGCACTTTGACTGGTACTCTGGACAGACAGATAGAAAAAGCACACAGAGAAACAGAAGTACGAAGAGGGAAAGAGAGAGAGACTGAAAGATAGAGATTGACGCACGCAAAGACGGAGACAATGAGCAACAGACTTGGGACAAAGAGGAAAGAAAGCTTTCAGGAAGTGGTTTGATCAGTGCAGATGGGAAAAGTTAAACTGGGAGATAAAACGGAGTTAAATCAGAGGCTGCTGAACATTCGGTGAAAGAGTTAATTGTCCCATGTGGCATGATTGAGATACAGCCCATTGCTGAATGTGCAGAAAGCCACAACAAAAACGCTGAACTCAGTATAGGCTGAAAATGCTCAAGGACACCCATTGAGCTGTCCCAATGGACCATTGGGCAAAGCATTGGTCAGTGTGATACAGAGTCATAGAATGCCCGAGACTCAACCCCTGGCCTGTGACGTAACTGGCCTCGGGCAAGGATGACAGTTGTATCAAAAAGGAATTGGATATCTACTTGAAAAGGAGTAATAGTTGCAGGACTATGGGGAAAGAGTGGGGGAGAGAAAATGTGACTCATTTGATAGCTCTTTCAAAGAATGAGCACAGGCAGGATTGGCCAAATAGTCTCTATCTGTGCTATATGATTCTGCGATGACAGAGCTGGTCTTGCTTCTAATGCCACCTTGAGGTATAATAGTCTACCGATGCTGTTAATGATTATACTCGACAGCCACTAAGGTGAAATGCAGTAAGGTGGGCAGTTAAGTGGGAACCTACCTCAGCATGCAACCACACCTCTAGAAGAGAATGAGGCTGGTTTATTTTCAGATTATTTAATAATCTGAGCAGCACTGGTGTGCTGATCATTTGCTACAGTTTGGTACTCTTGGCCAGTTCTTCACTCTGTAACCTCTATGGGATAGACCTTAGACGTGAGCTATTCCTGAACGATCAGCAACTGGGCAAGGTGCCATATGGGCAATAATGAAGCACATGCCAGCAAACTGCTGGCGCCACCCATGAGCGTTCGACAGCCAATGGTTGCCCGCTTCGCTGCTGGATTGTAGGGAAGGCAAAGTTGTCATTGAGAATTTGGTTAGGAAAATATTGCCTGTGTGAAAATAACACCTTTAAGAGAGGATAAATCAGCTTGGCTGAGTGAGCAATAGTTTCTGCCTGTCAATCATTCTGGAAATCCGAGCTCTTCATAACCGTCTTGTGGTTACAGTTCCATGATTCCCACAGGCACGGTAGATCTGAAAGGCTAAGGAGGTAAGGTTCCATGTACATGGTAAATAAAATCAATTTAAAATCACTTATCTTGTGTATGTCTGAAGCTGTTTGCATTTTACCAGGATGTAAGCATTGATTTTTGTAGCACTGCAAAAAATACAAGCAACGACAACAGATTATATTTGGATAACATCTTTGAGGTAAAGGAACATCCCAAGATGCTTCACAGGAGCATTATAATCTAAATTGTGAAACCCAGTCACATAACAAGATATTAGGTTGGATGACCAAGAGAGGTAGGTTTTAAGGAGTGTCTAAAGGAGGAAAGTGAGAGAGAGAGAGAGAGAGAGAGAGAGAGAGGTTTAGGGGTGAAAATTCCAGAGCTTGTGGCCTAGGCATCTGAAGGCATGGCCACCAGGGTAAGGCAATAAAAATTGCAGATGCTCAGGAATTAGAGGAGCGTAGAGATCTCGGATATAAGAGGAGATTGAAGCAGCCTAAAAGTGAGAATGTGGATATTTGCGATTTTTGGTCGAGGCAGTTTGAAGTATTCCCAGATGTCTCACGCTGACGCAGTGTTTCCTGTCTTTTCACAGTTGACCACGTGGTCCCAGAGCCCGAGAGCAGTGTCATTGCTGCCTATGAGAAATGGCGGGAGTGGGCGGACAGCAAATCGTGCTGCGATTACTCACTGCACGTGGACATCACCGACTGGAATGAGGGTGTGAAAGAAGAAATCCAGACACTTGTCAAAGATAAAGGTCTGTTCAACACCTTTATAGAACAGGTCTTTCTGTTCAGTATCTATATTCATATAACGTGTATTAAATTCACATGTAACACTCACGAAGAGTAACTTCCTTTAAGCCTTCAGTTTATAGCACTAGTGTCAGAGAATCATTAGCCTCTCACCATATGTTGAGTATAGCCTCTGATTTGACTCCTCTTTTGTTTCTGTTTAACCTTTCCTATCTGCACTAATCAACTCACTTCCTTAGAGAGGCTTTATTTCCTTTTCCCCCTAAGTCTGTTTCTCATTATCTCTCTGTCTTTGTGTGCATCAGTCTTTTTTTTAGTTTCTGTCTTTCTTGCTCTTTATATTTTTGTTTTTTCTGTGTACCTGTCTCGATCTGTCTCTCTCTGTCAGTGCACTTCTTTATCTACTTTGTTTCTCCCTCTTTGTCTCTGTCACCTTTCTTCTTTTTCTCTCTCTCTTTCTCTCTCCTCTTTGCTTGTTCTCTCTCTCTCGCTCACACTCTATCTTTTAGGGATCACTGAGCGGCAAGCTAAATGATTAATACTGATTCCACCATGGCATAGGCCAGTGATGCCATAGCATCCTGAATAAGCTCAGCAAAGACTGAGCGCTGAATCCCAAACAGATCAATACTACTTTGTGTAATTAGCCACCCTGTCAGGGAAAGTGTCATGAGTTGCTTTTAGTAAGTGGCTGACTATGTGGGAACCTTTTCTGCTGGCTCAGCTTTACTGACAGTTTGTTTTCCTGTCATGAATGATGCTGGACTTCCCAGTTTCAGGCTCAGCTCTGATTAAATGTGTTTAAAGCAGCACTGTTTGGTGGCCTGAATATACCCCCAACCGATTGTTGCTGTGGCGAGCTTAGTGCCAATGTGGTGCACCCTTCTTTGCCCTATTTTGCCATTCGAAAGCATAAGTTGAGTTTGCTAAGGCCTATTTTGTGAAGGAGCTCCCTCCTTTATTGATGAGTAGAAAGGCAGAAACTGTTTCCATTGGCAGAATGATCAGTAACTAGAGGACACACATTTAAGATAATTGGCAAAAAAAACCCGGAAGATGCGGAGAATTTATTAACGCGGAGAGTAAGAAATAAAAAGAGGAAGAAGACACCGGTGGGAGTAGTCTATAGGCCCCTTAACAGTAGCTATACTGTAGGACAGAGAATATATCAGGAGATAATGAGGGCATGTAAAAAAGGTTGTACATTAACAATGGGTAGATTGGAAAAATCAAATTGGCAGAGGTAGCCATGAGCAAGAATTCATAGAATGTATTCGGGACAGTTTCCTAGAACAACATGTTGTGGATCCAACCAGGGATCAGGCTGTTTTGGATCTGGTAATGTGTAATGAGGCAGTTTAATAAATGATCTGAGTAAAAGATCCCCTAGGAAACAGTGACCATAACGTGGTTGGATTTAGCATTCAGTTTGAGCGTGAGAAACTTGGATGACCAAAAAAAAATAAAGAGGGAGAAAATAAACTTTGAGGACAAACTAGCAATTAGTATAAAAACGGACAGTAAAAGCTCCTTTAAGTATATAAAAAAGGAAGAGGGAGGCCAAAGTGAACATAGGCCCCTTAGAGAATGAGGCTGGGGAAATAGTAATGGGGAACCAGGAAATGGCAGAGGAGTTGAATGAATACTTTGCATCAGTCTTCACGGTAGACGGCAATAATCAAGGGGCAAAAGGGAGGGGAGGAAATAAATGCAATAACTATCACCAGAGAAAAAGTACTAGGGAAACTAATGGGGCTAAAGGCCAAAAGTCCCCTGAACCTAATGGGTTGCATCCTATGATATTCAAGGAAGTAGCTACAGAGATAATCATGCACTGGTAACAATCTTTCAAGAATCCTCAGATTCTGGAAAAATCCCCAAAGATTGGAAAACTGCCAATGTAATGCACTCATTCAAAAAGGGAGGGAGCCAAAAAAAACAGGGTAGCTGCTGAGAGGTTGTTTCTCCTTGTGGGAGAGTCTAGGACTGAGCGCATAATCTCAGAGTAAAGGGTCGTCCATTTAAGACAGAGATGAGGAGGAATTTCTTCTCTGAGGGTAGCGAACCTGCAGAGGGCTGTAGAGGCTGGGATGTTAAGTATATTCAAGGCTGAGATAGATTTTTGATCAGTAAGGGAATCAAGGGTTTTGGGGGAAAGGCAGGAAAATGGAGTTGAGGATTATCAAATCAGCCATGATCTCATTGAATGGCCGAGCAGACTCGATCGACTGAATGGCCTACTTCTGTTCCTATGTCCTTTGGTCTTATAGTTGTGATGATCTAGAATACACTGCCTGAAAGGATGTTAGAACTAAACTCAACAAGAACTTTCAAAAAGGATTGGATAAATGCTTGAAAAGTTTGGAGGGCTGTGGTGGAGGGGAAGGGGGTGGGATGAGAGCAGGGGAGTAGGACTAATTAGATAGCTCTTTCAGAGAGCAGGTATAGACATGATGGGCTGAATGGTCTCCTACGTTATATGTTCTATGATTCTGCTTGTCTTGAAACAGTGAATTGGTATTACATAGATTGCATATGCTTTAGAAGCCAACTAACTGCAGATTGAATCAGTGATCTGCTCTTTCCTGTTTCACGAAAAGAGTCATTGTTTTATAGGCCCCAGAGGAAAAGCATCCACAGCAGTGAGCTTGCAGTTAAAATGGAGGACTTGGCATTCTTACAAAGCTGCCCTGATGTGCACCCTTGGATATCTCACATTGGAGCTGTATTAGAAACTCTCAAAACAGGGGAGGAATTGTAACCTAAAATAACAGGCCTCTTAAATCATAAAAAGTTAGCATGCAGGTACAGTAAGTAATTAGGAAGGCATGTGGAATATTGGCCTTAATTGCAAGGGGGATGAAGTATAAAAATAGGCAAGTCTTGCTACCCCACTGTACAGGGCATTGATGAGCCCACACCTAGAGTGTTGCATTCAGTTTTGGTCTCCTTATTTAGGAGGATATACTTACATTGGAAACAGTTCATAGAAGGTTCATTAGGCTGATTCCTGTGATGAATGGGGTTGTCTTATGAGGAAAGGTTGAGCCTATACTGATTGGAGTTTAGAAGAATGAGAAGTGATCTTATTGAAACATGTAAGATTCTGAGGGGGCTTGATGGTAAATGCTGAGAGGATGTTCCCTCTCGTGGAAGAACCTAGAAATTGGGGGTACAGTTTAAAAATGAAGGGTCTCCCATTCAAGGCAATTTTTCCTCTCCCACCACCAGCAGCAGCAGCAGCACACCCCCCCCCACCCCCCCCACCCCCTCCAACCCTTGCCTCAAATTCATCTTCATTTGGTTTTCCCTCTCCTCCCCATGTCTCCGAGTGTCTCTGTTCTTTTCAATTTCCCCCCCAACCCTTCCAGGCCTCCGACCTCCACTTGAGGCTTCCAACCACCAGCTCCTTCCCCCACCAATGAGCAATCCTACCCCCAGGAATGGCCCACCTCCCCTGTCCAACAGATTGACAATGTGTCCAACCCTGCTCCATGTGCCTTATACATTTACATTCCTAGTTATGACTTTTTGATGAACATCCTGTGAATTATGTGATAAGGTTGTTGAAGGCTGCTTATTCTAAAAGCTGGCCACAGATGGTAACATTTAAAGCCTAATAAGACCACCATGAATTATTCAGTCAAAAGTGATTTATAAGTAATGCTGAGCGTGTTGTGTGTAACTGGAAATAGAAAAAATTACTTATTTATGTAATGGATTTGAAAAGGAAACATCAAGAATGTTGCTCCACAATACTTCAGCTAAACGAGAGCTTGAAGTTGCCTAACAAATTATCCCCTCATTTATTGAATGAAAATTAGATACAATTTTTAAGGCAAGTAAAAAAAAATTGCTTTCAAAAGTGCCATAAATATCAGTGTATGTGTGGATCTTTGAAGCCTCGAAAAATCCCTCCAAAAACGAGGTTGACTTTTTAAATCTTTTGATGGGATGTGGGCGTCTCAGGTAAGGCCAGCATTTGTTGCCCATCCCTAATTACCCTGGAACTGATCTTGCTAGGTCATTTCAGAGGGCAGCTAAGAGTCAACCACATTGCTGTGGGTCTGGAGTCACATGTAGGCCAGACCAGGTAGGGATGGCAGATTTCCTTCCCTGAAGGACATTAGTGAACCAGATGGGTTTTTATGACAATCGATGATAGTTGTCATGGTCTCCAGTGCTGAGACTAGCTTTATATTCCAGATTTATTCACTGAATTGAAATTCCACCAGTTGCCATGTGTCTCTGGAGTACTAGTCCAGTGACATTACTAGTATGCCACTGTCTCCCCCTATATGCTGAGTATAAAAGTGAACCGTAAGTGTGGGTGGTCACCATTTTGAAATGCTACCGGCATCCGATGCAGAGTGGGGATGTGTCTTAAATATCTTTGTAACATAGCCCATATCGCCTGCGTTCTCCCTTGCACCCAGTTATACGATACCAGTAAGTAGAACATGCATTTGGGGATCAAACAATTGAGGCTGACTAGATAACATGTTGTGGCTGAAAAGGGGGCGAGGGTTGACTTACACACCAAGTATATGCAAAAACTTGACTTTTGGGGTCAGGAAAATGGGGTAGTCCCATACCTCAGCTCGACTTATATACCGCGATTTATGGCATTTCTTGATTATTTTTAAGAGTAGTCAGTTGAAAAAG
Source organism: Cetorhinus maximus (assembly GCF_964194155.1). NCBI lineage: Eukaryota > Metazoa > Chordata > Chondrichthyes > Lamniformes > Cetorhinidae > Cetorhinus > Cetorhinus maximus. Next base: position 62,375,436 of record NC_135888.1, on the reverse strand, counting down.
ATTAATTAAAATAACACTTTAATCAGTGTCAATTCACCACTTGTGAGTAACCCAGTTTTAAATGCCTTTTTAAGGAAAATATGCAGAACTATTTGCTGGTTATGTTGGGATACAATAGCCAGTTCCTTAGTCTTCCTTAGCATGTTTATTATTGGTATTACAGAGTGTAGTTTAATTCAAAAATGATGTTTGTTCCCCTTCCCAATCTAGGTAACATATTTTATTTTAACCCTATTTTACCATATTTTTGAGTTGTATCTGTGTTTTATTATTGACAGGTGTGAATTCCTTCCTTGTCTACCTGGCTTATAAAGATTTATATCAGATGTCGAATGCTGAGGTAAAAATTTTAAAAAGTGAAACCTGTATTCTTATTCTTTGGCTTTAGTTGTGTGCACATCTGCCACAGTAGCACAATATTCACATGGTAACTTTTAAGAATAGGCGTTTGGAGTTATCCTGGGATTCCAGAATGCTCAAATTCTTCATATCCGGGATTATCCTGAGGGGACAGGGTTTTGGAAGCCACGGAGAGCAATCGCGGGATTTTGATAGCTTCAGCAAGGATGAATGCTGTAGCTCGTATGGCTAGCTATTACGAAAATTTACGGGTGCCAATTTAATTCTGAAATACTGATGAAAAAAACTACTTTAACTTATCTTTTCATCCTTCCATCCCTGGTAAGATGTTGCCAAATCTTTTACCAATAATGTTCTGTAACTACCAGGCCTCTTTTTCTTTCAACCCTCTCTCTAGGGCCCCTTTCCACAAACTCCCACTAGAAACACTGCAATGTTACAGACAAGAATATGTGACCAATGATGGCTTGAGCACAGTTCGTTGTCAGGCCTGCTATACTGCTATAAGGCTACTCATGTCCATTTGCATATATTTAATACTGCTCAAAATGGAGAATTTCGCAAAGCATGAAGAGCTCTGGCATTTCATTTCATTGTGGTGCTCTGCTGAATGCAATGGTTTAATTTCTGGAGGAAATTTAAAATGCGTCAGTTTGCTGAAATATTAACCCAGCACCTGGTTTTAACTAGGTAATTCTTTTTGCTTTTATCTGAGCAGATGAAAGCCAGTCCAGCGTGGTAACTGTGTGCAGGAACATCAAACATTTCTCACAAATGTGGAGCCTTTGTTCACAATTTGAAAATTTTGGCAAAAACCATTAGCCTGCGTGTTTCTGTTGCCAGGCTCCCCGTGTTGCCACAGAAATTGGATGACAGGTACAGGGAGAATTGAGAGGAAGATCTGACAGAATTCCACCTTCTTTGCATAACTCTGCATTTACCAGTGAGTGGGACCAGCAGCGTTGGGAGTCTCTGGTCCAGACAGACCCCAGTGACAGGACCCTGGAGACCCTACATAGTGACAGATGCCTCTTGGCATTTATTCAAACATCCGAATCCACGAAGCCGCTGGTATGGCATGAGGAGACAATTGAGGAAGTTTGGATGGGAGGTTGGGTATAGCATAGGAGCATTGGTGTGTCCAGGACAGGCAAGAGACCATTTTGATCTGACTGACCAGCCCTGGAGGGAGAGACAGTTGTATTGAACAAGGAAGAATTCAGCAAATGATAGAGAGGTAGTTGACCCAAGACCAAAGTGATGGCCTTTATTTAGGTTTAATTAATGTTTTGCCCAGACCCTGATATGTACCACTTAATGTGAGTTGTAAGATTGAGGAAGGCAAGACCAGGGAATGGAGATGTAAGGACGAAGTGAAATCTGTTTTTACCCCCATTGGCAGCCAGAATGTCGTGAGCTGCTCATATGGCAGTAGCTGGTGATTCCAAATGGGGAGGTGTTTATCCATAGAAACGTCGAATCAGTTGCTGAACCTGGCACAAACTCTTCATTGTGTTTTCCCAATTGCTTTGCAGCTCTATGACATCTGTAAGTATGTGGGAGACCTTGGAGGGATAATGCAAGTCCACGCGGAGAATGGAGATATCATTGCTCAGGTCAGTGCATTGAGACTTCGGGCTGAATTTTTGGCAAATACATCCCCGCCGATCACAGCATCCCCACAGCCATTTGCTATTCTGAGGTGTGTTAATTGGCAGGAGGCAGGTTAACACCCTTAACTTGGGCAGAATCATGCCTCAGAGAAAGGCCAGCCAATCTGATACAGTTTATTTTTGGTAGCGTGTGGCAAGTGCGGCACGCTTTGCAAAGCCCTCCACCTTTAGGGTTTTCCTCACTTCATGAATGGCTCTATTGTAGATTAATTGATACAGATTGATTGCTATAATTAGTCAATAACTTTATCTTTTGTATTTTGGGACTTGGAAGATGGTAGAAGCTCAATTGTGGATGGAGCTTGTTTTTTTTCTGTTCGCCTAGATTCCAGTTTCTAATTAAATCCTTGTTAGTAAAATTCATTCAACAGTATTACTGTATCTGCATGTGGCAGTTTTAACATGGTTTGCATCTTTTACAGGAACAAAGACGTTTGCTGGAGATGGGGATCAGCGGTCCGGAGGGACATGTGCTCAGTCGGCCAGAGGAGGTAATGAGATGAGCAATTTTTGACCCTTCTAACCTGAAATACTTTTGGAGTGTTGCCTTGCTGTAATGTAGGGAAATACAGCAGCCAGTTTGCACACACAAGCAATGTGCCCACTGCAAGAGGGGAAAATGCGTACGATTGAGGGAATAGGAATGCCGGGAAGCTGAGCCAAGATGGTTCTTTGCAGTTTTCAGCCATCTCTTATAATGAAGCTACAGATTGTGCTTTAAACAGCAATTAACAAAGAAGCATGGGAAGGGAATTGGAGGAAAATTAAGAGTTTCCTTTGTTACTTCTGCTTCATTAGGATTGACCTTTGAGCCCACGTTTAGTTCCGGTGAAAGGTCTGGGTATTCCACAATCTGTTTTTCTCAGTAAACGTCAATGCTGTTTGTGGAAAGATGTTAACCTGTCCACTCCTGGCTTGTTTTACATTGTCACCCACTACTTATGAAAGGTTTAACTCTTTAAGGAGGAGTTCTTTAGCTGCTGAGTTTTTGAAGACCATAGAGGATTTTCTTTTTGGGAGGCGAGGGGCGGCGGTGGGGGGGTGGGTGTTAGTTGGGTATTGCTGTGTTTTGTTCATGAAGCCTTGGTCTGGCATTTTCTCACTGATGGTGGCTGGTCATTGCCAGTGCCATCCTCAAGCCAGTCAGGAGAAGCTCCATAGGCTCACCCTCTGACCCTTTCAGAGCTGCAGAAGAGTACAGTCATATGGGTGTCGTCAGGATCCATCACCGACCAATTCAGTTGCTTAACACTCCCTTGTTTGAATAAAGCAGGTTGTCTGATTATGTCAGCTCCCCAGGGGGTTTTGGCCTTATTGCTGTAATATTAAACTTGCAAAATTAAAAAATAACCCTAAATCACAATTTTAACTCCCCTTTTAAAGCTGGCTTATTGCAGCCCATGAACCCCCCCATTTTAAAAAAAATCCTGTTTCCACCTACAATGTGAGCATTAGAAATCAAGAAAAATAAATCAGATGCGTCAAGATTTAAAGCAATCTATTTTACGGGAAAGAGATGAAAGTAAATTATATAGAGAAAAGGAGATATCTAACTTAAATTTAAAAATAAAAAGAGTAAGAGGTAAGTGAAAATGGAACAAAAACAGAAAATTCTGGAAAAACTCAGCAGGTCTGACAGCTTCTGTGGAGAGAGAGAAAGAGTTGACGTTTCGAGTCCGAGAAAATGGAGGCAACTTGGAGGTACATACAGGAGGAACAGAATTGAGATTTGTAATTTTAGCTAAAATTAATTTAGCTATAATAGTAACTCTGCGTTTGTCTGGTGATTTATTTTTAAGAGTTTCTTTTTTAAGAAAGCCTGCACACTTCAGATGTTTCATTTGGTTAAATTCCCAGGTTTAAATCTAGCCTGTGCTAACTTGACTGATCCTTTCAAGCGTGGTGCTGGGGATTTCATAGGCGATAGAGAAGAAAAAATCTTGTAGGATGGAGGACTGGATATTGGGCGATGGGATTAGGCTAGATGAGGCTATACTGCTTCATAATTGAACAGCCTCTGGACACAAGGACCCTTTTTTTTAAGTTTCTCAAAACCCATTCACATACACGGTTAAAATTGGGCCCTTTGTGCCTAGACTCTCACATTAATGATGGTCAATTGGACGTGGTACCAAGAGCTGCTGTCCAGTTGCACCAAGTACTGGCTCGACAGCACAAGGATGGCATTGGGAGAATGCTGATGGTAAAGGACGGAGAGGGGAGAATAAAAAAAGCTGGGTGCTTTGAGAACTGCAGTAAAGGCAGAACCAAAAGGATTCACTTTGTGTTATTGATACAGCGGTGAAAAGTGAATGACCTTTGTGTTCAAAATCAGATTGATAAGAGAGCAGCAGTGCCCTGAGGTTAAAATATAAATGCAGCGCTGATAATAGCCTGGAGTCCTTGAATGGATCATCTGTCAGGAATGCTCTACCAGCCCATGGATGATACCATGCTTCATATGATGTGCAAGTAAAACAGTAGCAGCATGTTTTCCCTCAGTGAATGTTTATGAAGGCACTGGTACTTGTCTGTATGCTGAACACGGGCATCGCTCTGTTGCAAACTGTGGAAGTCTGGTTGGAATTGCTGTCTGGTTCAGCAATGAAGCAACACTCTCTGTTTGTGTGTTTATATTCTCTCCCACCTTGAACCTGTTCCAATTCACTTCCAGTAAGAACCAAGGCTCGATTCTGCAGTTATAAATGGTGTTATGATGTTCCACAGCTCACTTCTGAACTGACTACACTACTGGGATTAAGCTAACATTTGGGAGTGGGTTTCGGGCAGCATTGGAAACAGATTAAAATGTCTGAGAAGAGGTCTATCCAAACATATACCTTGCCTTAATAAATTGGAGCACTCTCATAATAATCTCAAACTGGGTGCAGGCAGGGGTTGTGTATCTTCAGCAACACAAGCGATCCTCCATGAGGTGGCATGAGAGGGCATTAGTGTGAGAGTGAAGTACTTCTGACTTAGCAGGCTGTAGTGGTATCTTTGATAAGCAAACCACAGGAGGCTCAGGTATAGGTTACAATTGTTTATTTGAGCAATTGCAAGGAGAGAACCACCTCAAAGCAGCTTGAGGTAGCACTCTACCAAATTACAAGTATACAGCTTATTTATACATCACTGACAAGAATATTGTTCAACCCTCACCCAGGCAGAGTCTTCTCCCCCTATCTAAACTGGGATCATCCGTCCTTTCCTTATCTGTGAACGAGCACACTTAATCTATCTTGTTTTCATCCTCAGTCTCCAGCCTAATTTCCAGGGTCTTTCTGATGATTGCAGGCCCTAAGGGTGTGCAAAGTTCATCTGGTAACCCTTAACTGTTAATGTACTTGATGGCACTGTCTGCCTGGAGATTCTAAGTAATTCCCTTTCAATAAATTCTTACTGTATTCTCCCTAACAAGGCATTAGTGTGAGAGTGCAGTCCTTTTGTCTTAGCTGGCAGTATGCTGCACAGGCCAATAATTAAAATGAAAGGCTTTATTCACATAGTTCAGTGAACAATAGAACCCCAGGGCATCTAGAATCTAACTGCACTGACTGAATATTCCTTAAATTTGAACCACTGAAAATAAAGATTTTTCACTAAACGACCAAAGAAACCTACCTTTGATGTTTTTTATTGACATTCTAGATGTTTGTGGAGACTTATAATATGTTCTTAAATGTTCACAACCTCAGCATCCTATTTGATTCACCCGCCTCACTGGCTGCTGCCAAGCTGCTGACCCCATATTATCACCATCACAATGACCAACTAATTCCACCTCCATGACATGACCCACCTCCACCTATGTACCAGTCCAATTATTGCTGAAACCCTCATCTATACCTTTATGACCTCAAGAATCGACTATTTCAGTGCTGCACTTGTTGGTCTCCTGTCCTCCTTGTTTGTACACTTCAGCTCATGCAATTCTCTGCCACCCATTTTCTATCTCACAAGTATCCTATTCTACACCAAGCTCACTCAACTATCACAATTATTCTTGCCGCCCTACCTTGGTTCCTAGGCCCCCAATATCTCAAATTTTAAATTGTTGGCCTTTCATGGCCTTTCTCCCTCCCCACTGACCAATTGCCACACCACTACCAATCCCTGTCACCTCCTCCAGCCCTACAAACACCTTCTCCAACTTTTACCTGTTGTGCTCTGCCCCCCTTCCTTTACCTCACCAGCTATACCATCAGCCTCCCTAAATCCCTCCATCTCTTTACCTCTCCCAGGGCACCTGGTAAGCCCTTCTTAAAATCTTCCTCATCTCTCCTAATAAATCCTCCATCAATTTGGCATCCATTTTTGTCTGATAATGCTTCTGTGAAGAACCTTGGGACATTTTTCAATGCTAAAAGTTTTCAATAAATGATTCCATAAATCGCAAATGTTTCACAATCCATTTTTAATTTATTTATGAAACAGCAGGCAGTGATACGATTCACATGAAGGCACGTCATTTCTTGATTTACATAATGTTATCAAGATGGAAGTATTGTAGGTTTCTTTGGCTTTTCATTTCTCTCATCTGTAATAAAGACTTTGCTAAAGACTTGGTCAAGACAAGTAGACACAAACACTTTAGCTTCTGCTCCAGTTTTGGCATCTGCTCTCCTGAAGTGCTCATTCACAATGGGCTTCACCTCCATGTGTGTTGGCAGTTCTCCTAATCTTCACTATTCTTCACCTTGAGGCTAGGTGTTAAGTATCAGCACATTAGTAGAGGAGTGGAGTGGATAGGAGATGAGCTAAACTCGATCATATCTTAACCCCATATCCAGTCACGTCCACTTAACAGATAAGCATTACTGCCATGATCAAGAGTGGGACAACTAGTTGCCTTCAGTTTTTTCCCCAGCTCCTCAGTAAAGAATTCCACAGATTAACTACCCCCTGGGAGAAGAAATTCCTCCTTATCTCTGTTTTAAATGGGCAACCCCTTACTCTGAGATTTTGCCCACTGGTCCTAGACTCTCCCACAAGGTGAAACAATCTCTCAGTATCTACCCTGTCAAGCCCCCTAAGAAACTTATGTTTCAATAAGGTTGCCTCTCATTCTTCTATATTCCAATGAGTAAAGGCCCAACCTGCTTAACCTCACATAAGAAAATCCTCCCATACCCGGAATCAACCTAGTGAACCTTCTCTGATCTGCCCCCAATGCTAGTATACCTTCCCTTAGATAAGGGAACCAAAACTGTTCACAGTATTCTAGGTATGGTCTAACTAGTGCCTCGTACTGTTTTAGCAAGACTTCCCTATTTTTATATTCCATTCCCTTTGAAATAAAGGCCAACAGCTTTCTGCAGTCTTTCTCCATTTAAATAATATTCAGCTCCTCTATTCTTCCTGTCAAAGTGCATAACCTCACATTTCCCACATTATATTCCATCTGCCACTTTTTTGCCCATTCACTTAACCTGTCTATATCCCCCTGTAGACTCCTTGTGTCATCCTCACCACTTGCCTTCCCACCTATTTTTGTATCATCCGCAAATTTGGCGATAGTACATTCACTTCCCTCATCTAAGTCATTAATATATATTGTAAATAATTGAGGCCCCAGCACTGATCCCTGTGGCACTCTACTAGTTACAGGTTGCCATCCTGAAAATGTCCCCCTTATCCCAACTCTGTCTTCTATTAGTTAGCCAATCCTCTATCCATGCTAATATACCACCCCCAACACCATGGGCTCTTATCTTATTAAGTAGCCTTATGTGTGGCACCTTATTGAACGCCTTTTTGGAAATCCAAATATATTACATCTACTGGTTCCCTTTTATCTATCCTGCTAGTTACCTCCTCAAAGAATTCTAATAAATTTCTGTGCACTCGCAAACAGCATCAGGGATATTCAAGGTGCAGTCAGAACACATCAGCTGGTAAACCTAGTGAGCATTTCCAGTCTCCTCATCTATATAATTAAGTTTTGGAAGGCACTTGGTTATTGAAAAGTGGCTTTGTTTTAGTCTGTACAGTAACTTGGGCCTCTTGTGTATCACTGATGTCCATTGTCCTGTCATTGGTGGCCATGTCTTCAGCTGCCTAGGCCCTAAGCTTTGGAGTTTCCTTCCTAAGTGCCTTTCCACCTCTCTGTCCTCTTCAAGACATCTCATTGACCAAACTTTCGGTCACCTGTGTGGGTCAGCTGTGGCTTAATTGGTAGCACTCTAACCTCTGAGTCAGAAAGTTCTGGGTTCAAATCACACTGCAAGACTTGAGCACAAAAAATTCAAGGTGGCATTCCAGTGCAACACTGAGGTAATGCTGCACTGTCAGAGGTGTCTTTGTTCAGATGAGACATTAAACTGAAGCCCCATCTGCCCTGTCAGGTAGATGGAGAAGATCCCATGGTGTAGATCTTGAAGAAGAGCAGAGGAGTTATCCCTGGTGTCCTGCAGCATTTATCCCTCAATCAACATTACAAGAGCAGATTATCTGGTCATTATCACTTTGCTGTTTGTGGGAGTTTGCTGTGTGCAAATTAGCGTCCGCATTTCCTGTGTTACAACAATGATTACACTTCAAAAGTTATTTTGTTGGTTGTAAAGTGCTTAAAGACATCCAGCAGTCATGAAACGCGCAATAAAAATGCATGTTTTTCTTTATCTGTACTAATGTCTCCCTGTGCGGCTGTGTCAAATTTTGTCTGATAATACTCCTGTAAAGTGGAACGTTTATACGATGTTAAAGGCACTATATCAATGTAAGTAGTGGCTATTTGAACAAGTGGGCAGTGGTTAAATGAGTGACTTGCCACTGTGTGTATATTCTACAGAAAAGCCACTCGTTTTGAATAGGAGTTTGACAGCCTTTCACAAAATACCTTTTTGTGTACCCAAGAGCTCCATCTATAACATGTGTTATTTATTATTTAGTTGGAGGCAGAAGCTGTGTTCCGTGCTATCACAATCGCTGGTCAGACCAACTGTCCTCTTTATGTCACAAAAGTAATGAGTAAGACTGCGGCAGACATCATAGCCCAAGCCAAGAAAAAAGGTGGGGTGCAGTTTTCTTTTCCTGCCTGTTTTGCCTGATGACTGTTTGAAGCCACTTGTGGAAGAATTTAAAGTTTAATGCCAAACCATTTATTTTTCTGGTTGCTAGGCAATGTTGTGTTTGGAGAGCCAATCAGTGCCAGTCTTGGCACAGACGGCACGCACTATTGGAGCAAAAACTGGGCCAAGGCTGCCGCTTTCGTGACTTCCCCACCGCTCAGCCCAGATCCTACCACTCCTGATCACCTGATTTCTCTCCTATCAAGGTAAAGCCAAATAGATTGGAACTCAAAAAGCATTTGAATGGCTGCGAACTTTTGGGGGAGGGGGTGAAGGGAAAGGATCTCCTGATTGTTATTATTTTAAATTAACAGTAAAACTATTAATCAGAATGGCAGGGTGCGCAACCCCTAGTGCTGACAGCTTCCAATCCCCATGTGTCTTTGGATGTTTGTTCAGAACCCTGCTGCTGTCTTGACATGTTGGACTGGATTTTGTGTTTTGGGTTAGGACCCTGAAGTGGGGGGGGGTCAAATGGGGGTCCCGACCTCGGACTGTGCCAGGAGCAGGCACCCCACTCTGATTTTGCCTGAATTGGCCAATTAGTAACCAGAGGGCGCACTTGTTATCCAATTAGGGGCAGCAGCTGGGCTCTCAAAGCTGGAGGGCCAATGGAATGCAACAGCAGCCTGGAAGGAACTTCAGCCTGATGTCACGGGTAAGGGAGAGTGAGGGCACCTCCATCTTGAGGTGCCCTCAGCAAGTGTACTATATTCGAAATCAGAAATGGCCTCAGCTGCCGAGCCACCAGTGTGGAGTTGGAGCCCTTGCACAGAACTGTGGCCAGGTAGGTAGGGGACGGCCTCAAAGGCATCGTGGAGCTCCACCCCGGCCCTCCTCCCCCCCCAACCCGCTCCCCATTTCTGCCACAGGGAGACAACCTCTGAACAGCAATTGTGCCCCTGGCGCCACAAGAGGCTGGCAGGCCAACTGAAAAATTCCAGTCAGCCTCTGGTAATTGGCTCTAACTGGCCTTTAAATGAGCTTATTTAGCTATCCGCCACTTGTGGGCAAGTTGATATCCTCCCCTTGAGGTAGCCTCCAGAAAAATGGCTCGCAAAGAGTGGATGGGGATGGTATGGTTCAGGAAAACCGGCATGCTGCTGACAGCACAAAATTATGTGCCCGCCCGCCTCCATTCCTAACCTCATATTGCAGCGAAAATCCTGCCCATTATAACAGACATTGGGATCGAGATATCCAGGTGCCCTGTTTCAGTGTCTTTGCCTTAACATTGCCAAATGAGAGCCAAACCCAGAGTTCAAAGGGCGGGACAGCTGACGCCCCAAATTGAGAATTAGGTGATATCAAGCTTGGGTTTTGGAAACTTCTCTTCTGTGGGAAGAAGGGAGGTAAGGAGTTCAGGTCCTGGCAAAGGGTGGGTTTGAGTAGGAGATGCAGGATGGAGAAAACATAGGTAAGATGACACAATGCTTTTCCTTCCCATTGAAGGTAAGGTGCCAAGTTTGAATTAGTTTCTGCTGTGGAATCGAGGTCACAAGGACTGGATGAAGATTAACTTTATTTTTTTTTATGCTATCCTCTCCTTTTTCCTGCACTGGAAACAAACCTTACATTCCAAACACAGGACAGGCCAAATCTTCAGAATTAGGTTCTTAAAGGGGCTTGGACCCATAAAATATATCACAACTGTTTAGAATAGAAAATATGCCAGTTGATGTCAGAAACTTGAACTGTTTTCAGTGCCACCTCCCCACCCCGTTCCACCCCCCTCGCTCCCCCCCCCCCGCCTTTCTCTCTCTCTCTCTCCCCCACCCCCAAACCTGGCTTGTTTGTTTTTTTGAGCAATTTAAGGGATTTTCATTCCAAAATTTAGTACAGTGTTCCACCACACTGCAGCCTTTCCAACTGACATAATTAAAGTGCAAAACATGCTGGCAAATGCAATGTCTGCCTCTTAGATTTTACAATTTAAATTATTTTTTTACGAGTGCCTCAGTTTGAGATTTTTAAAATTCATTTATGGAATGTTGGCATCGCTGACTAGACCAGCATTTGTTGCCCATTCCTAATTGCCCTTGAGAAAGTGGTGGTGAGCTGCCTTCTTGAACTGCTGCAGTCCATGTGGTGTAGGTACACCCACAGTGCTGTTAGGGAGGGAGTTCCAGGATTTTGACCCAGGGACAGTGAAGGAACGGGGATATATTTCCAAGTCAGGATGGTGAGTGGCTTGGAGGGGAACTTCCAAGTGGTGATGCTCCCATCTATCTGCTGCCCTTGTCCTTCTAGATGGTAGTGGTCATGGGTTTGGAAAGTGCTGTCTAAGGAGGCTTGGTGCATTCCTGCAGCACATCTTGTAGATGGCACACACTGCTGCCACGTTGCTAGGCAATGTTTGTGACATAAGTTATCAGATGCATGGTAAATAAAAATTACTTTTGTTTTAAGCTTTTTTCCTGCTAACTTTGGTAGAGAATTCTCAACCCATGAAGGGGAGTTTTCTGCACAGGGCTTTGAATGCATTACACAGGGGCCATTGTCTTATGGCACCACACCAGGGAGTGGTATTACATGATGCTTCTAGGCCTGAGTGGTGAACAGAAGCCGCAATGTCCACATCCATGGATGCAAATCAACAGCACAGCAGGTTGGCAGTTCCAAATGATGAGTTGAAGAAAAGTACAGCCCTGGGAATGGTCCTGCGTGTGTTGCATCACATTATGAATGCCATTTCCTACCATGGGGTTGCTGCATTAAGAAAATAAGTCACTGGAACAGAACAGTCTGTCGTCTTCCAATAAACTGACCTCTGAATCATTTTGCCCACAACGGAAATTCAACGCTAACTCTGCACTAATTGGCGATCCCACTGAGCCAGGCCACAGGATGCTGGGTGTAGGAAATGGGGAGAATGACACAATGGTGCCATAGATCACTGGAATTATTCTTAAAGCAGAGAAGGTTAAGGGGATATTTAGCAGAGGTATTCAAAAATGAGTGGTTTTGATAGAGTACTAGAGAAAAATTGTTTCCACTGGCAGGAGGGTTGGCAACCGGAGGGCACAGATTTAAGGTAATTGGCAAAAAAGCCTGTGAAGGATGAGAAGTTTTTGCCCAGTGAGTTATATTCTGGGATGCACTGTTTGAAAGGGTGGTGGAAATATATTCAATAGTAGCTTTCAAAAGGGAATTGGATTTACACCCCTGAAGGGGAAAATTTGCAGGACTGCAGAGAAAAGGCAGGAGAGTGAGGCAAATTGGACAGTTATTTCAAAATATCAACACAGGCAGAATAGCCTCCTATTCTGTAAGCTCCTAAGTGCCTGGTCCTACTCATCATGCAGAGACTCTTATATAAATGCAAGTCTTTCTATCTGTTGGAGACCTCGTCATGTGAACAGAAGATTTATTCATCACGAGGAACTTCAGTGATGACCAAAGGAAAAAAATAAGTCTCTTTTATTGTGATTCCTTCTTGTGTTCGGACCCTACTCAATTCCAAATCAGAAGCATAACTCAGATGGCTCATCAGTTTGCTGCAACCTGTTAATCTTACTGGACGGATTTGCTGTTACTGAAGCACGGAGCATTAACTCAACCACAGTCTCTCTCTCGAGGCTCGTGTGCAGTTAATGAGACGTTTTGTAAGTCTGGTGGCACACAAGCTCTCAGCAGAATTTAGCCACAATTCAGCAGGCGTAACCTTGGCCCCTGTGTCCCTCCTCAGAAGGCTTTGGGGATTATGCTATACTTAACCCTTTAGATGTCTGTGTTCAGTGTATTAAAGTGAAAAGGATATTGTGAAGGATTTTTATACCATTTTCTTAGGTCAGTTTTGTACTCTGCTAAATGCCAGCACTGAAAAATGGACCCTTTCCCAGTGTAGGTCTCAAGTCCTTGCACACTGCTTAGACCTCAGAAATATGCCTCTGCCTCTCTTCCAGCAGAGCACCCCTGATGATTGGTGCAATTTATTTTAATTTCCTACATCTGGCACCCTGTGGCTTCTTTGAATTACATGGCTTCTTGGAGCCAATGTTTAATGCTCAGAACAATTAAGCAAATAAATGCATTCACGCAGGACCTTTTACAGTTAATATAGTCTTTCACCTTGTCAGTCAGATCTGGATTCAAACCCAGATCCAGCTTCTTCATTGTCCGTTATTTTGTTAAAATAAGTTGTTGTACCATTAACTGTGGATAGAGCAATGTTGGGAGAAAATTAACAAAATTGTGCTTTGTTGCCAGTCACAGTTTGCCCTCTGATGGAGTCTAGTTAAAGGTTCCTCTTTTTACTGCATCTCCAGCACATGCTGAATACTCACAGGTTTCAAAATCACTCTCTTGCTTTATAATCTGCAAACACGGGAAGGAGTTTTTCTTCGGGGCACTGAATGTTAAATGTGTCCAATCCCACGCGTTGTGATATTAGTCTGTGGGAAGCTTGTAAATCAATTGGCTTTTTTTGGACCAACAGTGAGATGGAATGTGAATGTAACTGCGTTGTTCCACTAAGTGACTGTGCCTAATCTTTATCTAGTGGTGATTTGCAAGTAGCAGGGAGTGCTCACTGCACATTCAGCACAGCACAGAAAGCGATCGGAAAGGATGACTTCACTCAGATTCCTGAGGGTACGAATGGAGCAGAGGAGCGAATGTCCATCATCTGGGACAAGGCAGTGGTAGGTGGAATTATTGCATTAACTTGCCTGTCGTGAGACTGTTTAGTTGCAGCATGGTGTGCATAGAGCTACTGGTTTTCTACCAGTAACCTTAAGTACTCACGTGCAAAAAATGTGCATGTTTTAAATCTTTCTGCCTGGAATGTGTCAGGAATTTAGGTCGCATGTCGCCACGTTACTGGCAGGCCCCTGCACTCATTTAGAGTCAATATTATGATAGAGCTTTACAGCACAGAAGGCCATTCAGCCCATCATGACCTTGCCAGTTCTTTGAAAGAGTTGTCCTGTTTCCCTTTTCCCTATAGGCCCGCAAATTATTCCTTTTCCAGCAAGTATATGCCATATTTCCCTTTGAAGGCTGTAGTTGAATCTGCTTCCACCACTCTTTCAGGCATTGCATTCCACATCATCATAACATGATGCATTAAAACAAATCTCTTTTTCTGCTAGTTCTTTCATCCTAACTTCAGGTAGTTAAGTAAAAGTTAGGATGGCAGAAAAGAAAGTGAACTAAAAGAGGTCAGTCAAACCATTATGGAGGAGGTTCTTGCGGAAGAATCCATAAACAGGATTTAAGGCCTTTAAGGGCACATCACATAAAGGAATTGGGTACAAGGGGATTGAATTTCAACTTGTTGCCCAGGTATAAAACTTTCACTGCGCATCGACCGCCCATTGGAGGAACCACCGATCTGCAGTGCCAGCTCTATATCCAGGAGGCGATTTGAAAATCTACTCCAAGCTCTCTTGATTTTAAGGCAGTTTGGTCTGAATTATTTCCCCCTCTTCCCCACCGCCACTCTCCCCGTCCTCACCCCCACACACATTTCTCATCAAGATTGACTAACATTTTATGAATCATATGTTCAGTGTGCCATCAGACTACAGTGAGGCTTTAGTGCACTGGGTGAGAAGTATGGGGGTGGGTGGTGAACAAAAAGAAATCGGAGACACAGGAGCAGGAGTAGGCCATTTGGCCCCTTGAGCCTGTTCCACCATTCAATTAGATCATTGCTGATCTACTTTCTTTACATACTAGATCTGCATTATTTCCTCCCCCCACCCTGAGTCCTGTACGTACATAAACACACCTTCGAACTAAAAGCCTTGGGCTTTGAGGACATTAAGTTCAGAAACAGGAATGTCATTTTTTCTCTAAATCGTTCAATGTGTTCAAGAGGAATATCGCCCTCCCTCATTCATCCCTGGCCCTCGGAGAGAAGCTGAGTGAGGATGTCAACCATTTCTGTTCCTGCAGGCGACTGGTAAAATGGACGAGAACATGTTTGTGGCCGTAACGAGCACTAATGCTGCCAAAATCTTCAATCTGTACCCACGGAAAGGCAAAGTGGCTGTCGGCTCCGATAGTGACCTGGTTATCTGGGATCCAGACGCGGTGAAGACGGTGTCTGCCAAAACCCATCAATCGGTAGGTGTCAAACTTTTACATAGAATTTTCAGCCCAGAGCAAGGTCATTCAACCCATCTAGTCTGTGCTGCTCTTTATGCTCCGCATGAGTCTCCTTCCGACCTGCTTTATCTAACCCCATCAATCTAGTCTTTCTGCTGCATTCCTTATTGGATTTATTTGCGATTTTATTATATTGATGACAACTTGCACACCCTTACATGTGAAAATGTTTTCCGTATGTTAACCCCGTCAAACTTCTTCATTATCCTTTCTTTTATTTTTAACGAGATGGGGCCTTCACTGGTAAGGCCAGCATTTAGCTATCTCTATTAGCAGCCCAGTTTAACGTTCTCTAAAATGTACTGAGGAAAATGCTTCCATGACCTTCATATGAAATGTGGAAAAAAACAAACTCAGTGCATAAAACTGTGCAGGAGAAATAGGTCACCTGGCTGCTTTTCCTAGAAGAAAATAGTTTCATTCCCTTGGTTGTACAGAACATAAGTATTGCTGAAAAAAGGGACTTTCTCGGCAAGATGGAAAGCTTTGCCATGTCTCGCTTTTTCAGCCACACTCAATTTCGTCCCTGCAGCTTTGCCCCACCGACTGTTGTGCTTTTGTGACAGCTTCACAAACCAGGTCTACCTGCTCCTTCTTTAAACCATCAAGAGGGGCTGGTGGAAAGTTCAGTGAATCATTGCAGCACTTGGTGAAGTATCGAGCCAGTACAGCCAGAAAGATCCTAAGCTGGATCTAAGTTGTCAATGCCAAGTTAACCAATTTTTCAATAGGTGAAGCATTTCAGGCCCAGCTTGTGCTCAGTGCCCCTGTCCTTTCAGATGAGGTTCTCAGTCCTGATCACTGCCCCACAGGCTTGGGCTGAAAAGTGCACGGACCTGAGCTTTAGGAAAGGCAGGATAAAGGCTTTCTCGTGTCCATGCCTCCTGAGCAGGTAGTGTAGTGGTTGTGTTAACTGGACCAGGAATGCAGAGGTAAAAGCAAAATACTGCGGCTGCTGGAATTCTGAAACAAAAAGAGAAAATGCTGGAAAATCCCAGGCCTGAAGAATCACACAGAATCACAGTGCAGAAGAGGCCCATTGAGTCTGCACCGACACATGAGAAACACCTGACCTACCTACCTAATCGCATTTACCAGCACTTGGCCCATAGCTTTGAATGTTATAACGTGCCAAGTGCTCATCCAGGTACTTTTTAAAGGATGTGAGGCAACCCGCCTCCACCATCCTCCCAGGCAGTGCATTCCAGACCATCACCACCCTCTGGGCAAAAAAGTTTTTCCTCACATCCCCCCTAAACCTCCTGTCCCTCACCTTGAACTTATGCCCCCTTGTGACTGACCCTTCAACTAAGGGGAACAGCTGCTCCCTATCCACCCTGTCCATGCCTCTCATTGTACACCTCGATCAGGTCGCCCCTCAGTCTTCTCTGTTCCAACGAAAACAACCCAAGTCTATCCAACCTCTCTTCATAACTTAAATGCTTCATCCCAGGCAACATCCTGGTGAATCTCCTCTGCACCCCCTCCAATGCAATCACATCCTTCCTATAATGTGGTGACCAGAACTGCACACAGTACTCCAGCTGTGGCCTCACTAAGGTTCTATACAATTCCAACATGACCTCTCCAATTTTGTAATCTATGCCTCGACTGATAAAGGCAAGTGTCCCATATAGAGTCATATGGACTCGAAACGTTCACTCTGTTTCTCTCTCCACAGATGCTATCAGACCTGCTGAGTTTTTCCAGCATTTTTTGTTTTTGTTTCAGATTTCCAGCATCCGCAGCATTTTGCCTTTATATTATATGGGAATTTAAGGACATTGGCTGGCTCCTGGTAGTTAGGACAAAGTATTTTGCTTTTCCCTAGATAAAGGTTGGTGTCTGTGAATGTATTACTGTAGTACTAACTGCAATCAATTGTTGCTGCAAACAGGATGAGGACATTTATACTGCTGCCTGCGTGTTTGATCACAAGGCTCTGCACAGTTTATACATTTACCCTGCCAGAGTCTAGAAGATTCTCTGTTGATATCAAAGTTCATTGTCCAATTGTAACCTATTGCTAAACAGACATAGAAAGTCTCATGAGAAAGTGGAGTTATAATAACAGAGGGCATCCTTGTATGAGTGCTGTGCATTCAAATTAAGTGCTGCCTTTACAAAATTCAGAAATTTTGTGCTGCGAAGAGAAACTGATAGTTTTTCTTTACATTTCACGGTTTTATTTGACAAAACCTGCTACCAAGTCCCTTGAAGCTCTGATGGCTATAACCACACTTGAAGCATTGCTTTAGTTCATTACTCAGGCATAATGATTGGTGGGGTTGGGGGAGTGGGGTGACACAGTGGATAGGGTGGATGAGAGGGGACCACAGTTGGTGGGGTGGGGAGAAAGGCAACAGTGGGTGGGGTAAGGGAGGGGGGATTGACCATGGGTGGGGCTGGTGAGGAAAATGACGCTGGGTAGGGTGGCGGACGGACGAAAATGGGTGATGGAGGAGAGATGATGGAGAGTGGGGTGGCTGAGTAAGGCATGGTGGGCGGGTGCAGGAGGAGGAACGAAGGAGCATGGGGTGGGTGTGACCGTGAGTGGTTTGGGAGTAGGTCGATGGGTGGATTACAGTCAGTGGGCAGGTATGGGGTGGGTGAGAGGGAGTGACAGTGCGCGGGGTTAGGAAGAGGATGGCAGGGGATTGGGAAGGGGGTGTAGTCTAGTTAATTTGGATCATTTCATTTGCATCATGAATGCTGATTACATTGACTCACAGATGGTTTAACTCGACATCAAGGCGAAAGATCAGAAAGACCAGTGGTTTTATATCACTTGGGCTCTAAGCCCACATCAAAGGTTGTGAACGTATGGATTTAGTTTTTTCTTTATTGGGGATCTCTGTCAAAGAATTGAACCTTTCCCTCCATCAAGCTGAAGCATTTATCCTAAGCCAAACTATCCACGCCATTAACAACCCTCTGTTGCTCCTTGTCTTCTTAAGCTGTCTAGGAGGCATTAATTCTTATCTGGGTTTCATTATTCACTGCCTCACTTACGCTTTGATTATTAACGTGTTTTCTTATTTTAATCAATTTGCAGCATTGCTTCCTGAGCTCAATTTCCTGGGAGTTAAGTGGTTGCATTATTTCTTTTGGATGCTTGGCCTATATTCCTCTCCCTCTTCTCTCTCCCCATCGCATTTTAGTTTCCACCCTTCTTGAGCACAAGCAGATTCGCCATTCTATCACTCAACTGCCTACTCATAAGTAATGAATCCCAGTAAAGAGTAACTCTTGGTTCAGGGAGATCGCAGCTGAACCCAATTCTGTCCTCCTGTGCGCTGTCCAGCAGAGATCACAGAATTAGCCCCAGGAGCCGTGTTTGATAGCTCCCATCTCTAGCCAGGGAATACTGAGAAACATGCCTACCATGACCTTGGTGTTGGTTAACTTGGCTCAAACTAAGATTGGGGATGAGGAGGAGAGGGGTCTTCCTCATCTGTATAATTACTTGCAGCCTATTTACTAACTCAGCCACAGTTGGGTAGGTCAGATGGGGTGGTAGAAGAGACTTCAATACAGGCCTTTATAGAAATATTAAGAAGATGGAGGTAGGTCATGTAGCCCATCATTCAGTTAGGTCATCTCATCGCCATTTTCCTGCCTTTGCCCCATATCCCTTGATACCCTTCCCTAACTTAAAAACTATCAATCTCAGCATCGAAAGTTTCAATTGACAGCATTGTTTGAAATTTAAACGAGGCAGCTTAATTCTGATTGGTCAAGGCATTTCCCTGCGGAATGAACCAGAGAATGGCTGTCACTTATTTTGTTTAGCAGAAACAGGTGCAATGTGTGTATATGCTCTTTCTGTTTGCAAAGAACAGGGCCCTGTGTATTAATATATGTACCTTCCAGTATATGCAAATGCACCACACTTGGCTCATTCATGAATTTCATTGCTAGTATGATGCTAGGTATATAGGTTGTACATCCCAAAGGCTGGCGGATCGTCTCAAACAGCATGTCCCTTCCGCTGTTCACAACAGGCAAGGTACAGGCCGTACCCCGTGCTTTTAAAACTCAGTGTCCAACATTAGATGTGATTTCACAATTGGACAGCATTTGCTAAATAATCCTCAGTGTGCTAAAAATTAAACTGACAACCAATTTAAGATTGTCACTCAGGTTCGCAATGTGGTGCATTTGCATGTACCAGAAGATACAACCTAGGGCCCTGTTCTTTGCAGACAGAAAGAACATGTACACACATTGCATGTGTTTCAGCTAAACAAAAGAAGTGACAGCCATTCACTGGCTCATTCCTCAGGCCAATGCCTTGACCAATCAGAGTAAAGCTGCCTGGTTTAAATTTCAAACAATGCTTGGCAGTTAACTGTCAGTCACAATCAACTGGTGCTTTCTCCATGGCAATGACTCTACCAATCAGAGTCCACCTGCCAACCAATCATTAGTCTCTTCTGGCATAGTATAAATTGTTGTTCCCTTTACATTTGGTGTTCTCACAAATTGTCCTGATAAGTGCAAGATGAAAAGCATCAACAAAAAGTATTTTTTCAGCAACACTTACAAGTTTCACACCTTTTAAAAAATATTCTGCATTTCTATTCTTACGACCAAAGTGAATAATTTCATGCTCCCCTACGTTATACTCCATGTGACACCTTGTTGCCCACTCACTTAACCTGTCTGTATCTCTTTGCAGCATCTCAGTGTCCTCCCCTCAGCTTACCTTCCCACCTAGCTTAGTATCATCAGCAAATTTTGATATATTACTCTGTCCCTTCATCTAAGTTACCCGTCACACTTCTGTACTCAAGGGAATACAAGTCAAGCTTATGCAGCCCCAATGCAGAAGTTAACCCTCTAAACCGCTATTTTAAGTTAAATTTAATGGTGATTATCATTTGTATTTGCAAAATAGAGCGATAACACCTTTTTCATGTAGATATCCAAATAAGTGGGCCGTTTTCAGTGTATATGCACTGCTATCAATGGCTGCCATATTACTGATGCACTCATTCATTCATGGAGGAAATTCACTGCAATGCCTTCTTGATCTTCTCCACTGACTTCTCATATCCAGCTGGATGTGGGTGTGAAGGATTTCGCTGACTAATCTGTGGTTTCCTGGTGAACTTCCCCTGCAATTTGCGAGCATGTCTCCTCAGATGGCCATGTCTCTTAAACTCTGACTATCTTCTCAGAAACCTAATAGCCCAAATCGGCCAAGTGCTGCTTGTTCAAAGTTTTTGACAGTTTATTCTCTATTTCTCCGATCTCTCTCAGGCTTCTGTTCAATCAGAATATTTTATAACTCTTAAAAGCTGCCCAGTATTAGGATTTGTTGGAAAATTGGAACAATACCATGACTTTTTGTTTATTCATTCTTGGGATATGAGCATTGCTGGCAAAAGTCAGCATTTATTGCACATCCCTAATACAACTGAATAGCTTGCTAGGCCATTTCATTTTTAATAGACTGTTCATATTTGAAACCTTAAATTAATTACTATGTTCTTGTTAGGGAAGGGTACTAAGGGTTACTAAGCCAAGGCAGGTAGATGAAGTTAAGAGACAGATAAACTATGATCTATTTGAGTAGCAGGATGGGCTTGAGGGGCTGAATGGCATCCTCCTGTTCCCCTGTCACCCATTCTGACTGGATTGAATATCTCCCTTCCTCACGAGCTCCTAAAATGATTAAGGGACTGGCTCAACCCAGTTTCTAGTGGAAGTGAGTCCATTTCCTGCATCATGACAGAAGTATTTAGTTGGCTGTAAAGTGCTTTGGATGCCTTGAGGTCATGAAAGTGCCGCTCAACTGCAAGCCTTTGCATTATGTGAAATCACTCCTTGATGGTCACAATTCATCCCTTGCGAGTACTGAGCTGGCAGCCTCACTCAAATGCCATTGGAAATCTGTTGTGGAAACTATTGCATTGATGCAATAGGAGGTACTCTTCTTTGACTGGGGTCAAGAGATATGGCTGGGGCAGAATTAGGGGATCCTTTTGTGCTGCACATACTGGATTCTGAGAAGAGTCCTATTTCCCAGCACCAACATGCCGCCTCCTGGCTAATGTTATGACCACAGCCAGTGTAAATTACTGTGCAAACCAAATCCCAGAGGGAAATTTGGCTTAGGGGCCATAACTTCTTTTTATATTCTGAAAACAAGAAGGCGACGAGAGGTCCAGTAGCACCTTTGGGAGTTTAAAAATTAAAAGTAAAAGTTTTATTAATAAAAAGAAAAGAAAACTTAAGCGCACAAGATTACAGTTGCACAATTAAGGTTTGTCTTACAGAACATTTCACCAAAACTCTCTACTTGGTCAAACCCATAAATAACACCTTCCAGGCAACACTCCCCTATAGATGTCTACTATGAAATCCAATAATATTACACAAGGCAAACTGCTGTAGCTTCAATAAAGGCATACTACATGACCCCTACCCTCTTCCTCTCTGTGGTGGAATCCACTTCAGAATAAAACTGCTTGTTGCAGCCTGAGACATTTCTGGCTTGACTGCATGGCTGGTTCACACTGCACCTCCTTCCAGCCCAGAGCTAACAGCCCCCAGCTCATCTCCAGCTATCTCCTTAGCTCTAGTTCAATAGCTCAAACAGCTCCATCTATTTCCTATCCTAAGCTCTCCACAGTAACTCTAAAATATATTTTTTCCCCTTTGATCTCTGGTTCCATTGTTCTCACACCTCTGAAACTCAAATCCTTCCAAAAATAAAATCCCTCATGTCTCTATCTTGTCTTTGCTTTTGGGTCAATAAAATATAATACCCCACCATATTTACCTATGGAACACCAAGATGCAAATATGTTCCTTGATACCTCTGTCTCCCCTTTGATATTCAAAAAAACTCTCAACTTATTTAAATAAGTAGTGTTAGATCTAACCTATTGTACCTCAAACTTAACACCTCTATCCTTTTCATGTTTCAATCCCCCCGAACAACCTGACTCCTATAAATTTCTTGCCCAGTTTAATTAAATCTCTCTCTCTCTCTCTATCTCTCTCTCTCTCTCTCTCACACACACACAGGCAAACGACACCCAGCCTTCTTCACAGAATAACACAATATTCTCCAAAAATATTTTCAAAACACCCATTCTCACACTGAGCAGGCATTGAGGATCACAGTGTAAATACAACTGGCAAAAGGCCATTCACCCTATCTAAGATCATCCCTTCAGAAGAAACCTATCGGATTTGTACTCTGCCCAGTTTTCTTTTTTATTGACTTCGTTGGGGAAGGAAACTAGACCAAGTGTAAAGCTGGCTTTGCCAATTGCCTTCACATTGTGATCCCCATTACCTAACACAGCTGGACAAGGCCTTCAGAATGAATGTCCACTTTGCTCCCCAACAGGAGTCTCCAAATCTCTTCAACTTGTTAAAGGATTAAGGTGGATGGATACCATGAAGCTGGGCAAAACTGTGTGACACAGGAAGAAGCGCATGGGCAACAAATGATAGGAGGAATGATTGAAAAGCTGAATGGGGCCTGCAAACACCATTTGAGAGGAATCAAGGAAAATGGTCAACAAGATCATTTGTAAAACCAGATGTCCAATCTGCTGGACGAAAGTGCACAGGGGAGAAGTAAAAACATGCCTGCCATTTAGTTCTGACAAATGGCTGGGATTTAATGAATCTTTTCAGAGTGGGCATGATAGTGGGGGAGGGGGGCAGGAAATATCAGTCAGGCCTACCTGTTTCCAATTCCTGGCATTGGGAAAACTATCCCCAATTTAGTGAGAGATGGGAAGCCTGCCTGCTGGTGGCAGGATGTCAGTTAGGCTCATTAATGAGCCACTTAAAGACAATTATCCCTAAACCCACCAGAATTTAAAGGCGGCTCAAAGATTTAACAGGACTCGCACGGATCTCCCATGGTTCCCAAAGGCCGCCCAGCAAATCCTGTTAGATTTTATCAACCCTTGGTTCACAGGTGCTCGAGGGACCCGACGTCAGGAGGAGGAGGGAGTGGAGCCTTGAAAGCCACGTCCGTGTCCTTGCATCTGACCCCACCCCCTTGTCAGCAACAACCTCCATGCGACCCCCATCCAGCCCAACTCACCTATCTCAAGGGATCCAGTAATGATTCCTGGTGAAGGCCTCGAAGCATTATTAGCAACAGCCGCCTCTCTTGGTGGCACTGCTGGCCTGGAAGTCAATGTCATGAGAAATTAATCTGGAGTGCTGACAAACGCAAATATGAATAAAACCTAGTGGCTATCTCTTCCATCTAAAACATTTATAAAAAAAAAGGACTTGCATTTACATAGCACCTGTCACAACCTCAAGACATCCTAGAGCACTTTACAGCTGATGTACTTTTGAAGTGTCGTCATTATTGTAATGTGGGAAACGTGGCAACCAATCAGTGCACAGCAAGCTCCCACAAGCAGCAATGTAACAATGACCAGATAATCTGTTTTAGTTGATTGAGTGTTAAATATTGGCCCAGGTGTTTTGGGAGAACTCACCTGCTCTTCTTCAAAATATAGCCACATGATTGTTTATATCAATCTGAAAGAGATGCGGATACTAGTGTCCGATTCTCCCAGTCCCTCCCCCCTCCCCCGCTATCATCCCCGTTCTGACAGGATCCGCTAAATCCTGGCCAATTGTCAGAACTAAATGGCAGACCTGTTTTTCTTTCTCTCCTGTAGACAGGAGCTCGGTTTAACCTCTCACCCATCCCTCAACCCAAATATCAGTGAGCTTTCAGCTGTCTGCCAGGAGAGAGTAAGGAGGAGGGGGGCTACAAGCTGAAGATAACATTTATTGGAAGATGACCAGAGATTAGAGGGAGATATTTGCCGCCTTGAGATGGGAGCGGGGGAGTGCGAGGAGGTTCTCGCACATTTCTCTCGGGCAGCTACAAAGCGTTTGCCCTACCTTCCTGGAAAGCTCTAGTAACTACAATTCAATGATTAGTCTTGCCCTCTTTCCTCCAATACAATTGATGAGCTGTTGCTGATTCTCATGTTTCCTGTCGCTTGGACCCACCACTGTGCTCACTATAGCACTTCATTAGTTGGTCGCAATTACCTGACCCTGTGATGATTTTTTTTCTCTTTCCGGCAGGCTTTTTGTTTAGCCCTACCTTGGATGAGGCCCATCTGTTGTGAACCCTGGGGCATTCCAGCTGTATGTTACTTCTGTTGTTGGCTTTTTAAAGGGGTGTGGCCTTTTTCTTATAAAAAGGGACAATATTCCCACAAACACTTATTTGTTTTGGGAAAGGAGAAACTTGCTCCATTTCTGACAACCTTTGCAAATGTTGCCTTTTAACGTATTTTAGGATCATTTGCTGCATCTATAAGCAAATGGAAGTAAAAGGCTTTTCACGAAGACAGTGTCCCCTTAAGACATGATCGATCCAGAAGGAGCCATTTTGGAATTTAGGCAATTTACCTTAGCACAAACAATTAGGTAACAGGTCTCTCAGAGCCAAGTTTCCAAGCACTTAATGTACGGCAGGCAGGAAGGGGAGCCTGGAGGCTAGGAGAGCAAGGAAGAGAGAGGTTGAGGTCAAGGTCAAGCAGGCTTTCCAAGGCAGGAAGATGAGTAGGAAGATAAAGTGGTTTGAGATTGGCTAAAAGATTGGTTATTTGAAGTAGAGCAAAGGAATTAAAAGAAAAAGCCAGTAATCCAGAATCCTGGGATTAAAAGTGCAAAGTCACAGGGCCTCTGTAATTTCTGAAAACTTGTACTGTTGGACTGCAGCACCATCCATTATACCTCCAATTTTCTCACTTTACGCACATATCCGCATCCGTGTGCGTGTGTGTGTTTGTGTGCGTGCATGCGTGTCCCTCTATATCAAGTGACGTGTACCTGATATGAATTGCCAATTAGAGACTTGACTTCAGGGAGCATTTTGCCTGTCTGTGTAAACATGGTGATTTCAGAACAGGAATTTGACCCAACCAGTCGCCTCTTCAAAAATGATCAAATCTACATTTAATATACTTGAACCAGTGCCCACCCTGACAGGAAATACCACCATCTGTCATTTCCTAGGAAGAAACAAAAGAAGTGCATAAATTTTGTTCAGTTTATAGCTACAAGTGATCTTTCAAAGTAGCCAGTTTTTAGCTGCATTTAATGCTCTGGGTTGCAGTTTTCTTTCAAGGCTTTGCTGGTTTAATGTGAGCAGTCCGAGTGGACTCCTCATGTTAAATTTCTTCATGATTTGAAACCTGGCAACCAAAATTTAAACAGGCACTCGTCAAATAAACAGGAAATAGGGTGTTTGCGATAAATGGAGGAGCTGGCACACTATTCAATATTGCTTAAAGGCAGACATGGGACTGAATACAGTCATGGTTGTCCTTTCTTTTGGCTGGATGGGTCCTATATATCTGTCATGTACCTTCATGGAATGAAATTGTTAGTTAAAAGTTCTTTCAGTAAAAGTTGCTGCCATATATCAAAACATTTAAAAAGCCTCAACCAGCTTCTGTTGACATTCATTTTCTTGTTGCCATTTTTTTCCTCCCTCTCCTATGTTCCTTGTAACTTAGGCTTTCTGAGTGCGGGTTGCTTGTTGCACTGTGCGGTCCCTTTAAGATTGATGTGTGAGCGTGCCTAGGCGCAGCTTAAAGGGAATATTGCTTGTCCACAGCCTCTTTGTTCCCTGCACTGCACGTTCCTGGTTGTTATGTGACTGCGCGTACACCCAGCTTTGAGGGAACATTGCCCCTCTCTCTCTCTCGCCTCCTAATAATATCGGCTGACCAGGATGTTGTTTCCCTGGTGCTGGTCCCCACCAGTATCTCAATCAAGCAGCCATTACTCAAGTGTCAGCTTGAGGTGGGATTTTACAGGGTGCTGGGATCTGCTCCCCTCCTGACTGCAAGGTCAGGCAGGGCGGTGGAGCCTGCCCATGATCCCGACAGCTGCCCTGCAGCAATTTAATGCTGGGAGCAGTGTTAACTACTGTTAATTACTGGAGAGCTGCCAGCCAGTTGGATGGTTGGCATCCATTTAAGGACCTCAATAGGCCCAAGGGTGAGAGGGTGGCCCAGTGACTTTCCCACTTCCTCCCACTCCCCCGTAAAATTTCAGACAGGTCAGGGGTGGCCGAATAGGTGGTGATAAGGCTATCTGCTCTCCAAACCCACCAGTGGGGAACGTAAAATTCAGGCCTTGATGTCAGCTCGATTGGCAGAACACTCTGAATCAGCTATGGGTTCAAGTCCCACTCCAGAAACTTTACTGCAAAATCTTGGCTGCCACGTCAGTGGTATATTGAGGGAGTGCTGTGCTTTTAATGATCAGAGAAATTCAGGGTTGGGTTTTTGGAAAAGGATGGGCACACTTCGGGACATGAGAACGTGGTCAAGAACTTTGCAGAGCAATGGGAAATTGCAGATGGTGCAGTAGCTTATCAGGACAGAAGGATTTGATTTTTTTTAAGAGAATGTAATTTCATGGTAAGGAAAAGGAGTAAAGCTTCATAACACCACTGTTTAATAGTACATCGCCAAATAGGACTAACTTCTATCCTAATAATTCAAAGTGACAAACAGCAGTCAAACCCGAGTCAACTCAGCACAACGCAGCAGGTAATTAATGCCTTTAGAAGTTTATTTGGTCCTTAGAAATCGGCCCATCATTCTTGGTTCCTGTATGAGAATATTGATTCCAACAGCTTATTTCTAAGGCTTAACATGACCCCTGTAGCACTCTACCTCTGAGGCTTAAAGTTCTGTTTCCAGCGCCATATGGTTGACTTGTACCTGACTCGTCTACCATCCCAAGCCTGTGCTTCAGGGTCTCCTCATTTTATACTCACGAGGGATCACCACTTAGCAGGTTATGGCCCCTTAAAACTATCTTGATATGAAAACTTCTGTCGCATTGAAAGACTGTTGGAAACCGGTCACTCTTGCCCCTTGAATCCTGAGACTAAGTTGAAGCCACAATTTCTGTTTGAGTCTTATAGAATCATGGAATAATATAGCTGTGTAGGAGGCTATTCACCCCATTGAGTCTATGCAGTTTCTTTTGCAGGACAGTGTAGCTAGCCTCACTTCCCCATTCTGTCTCTACATCCCTACAATTTTCTTCAAATATTTACCCAGTTCTCTTTGAAAGTTCCTATTGAACCTGGATCCACCACTCAACCAGGTAACCCATTCCAAATCCTAACCATTTATTTTTCTTTGTGTACTTATTTCCTCAAGGTTATTTTGCAGATCGCCTTACATCTGTCTCTTCTGGTTGTCGAGCCTTCAGCTATTGGGAAAAGTTTCTCATTGTTTACCCTTTCAAAATCTTTTCTGACGCCTCTATCAAATCTTCTGTTAGCTTCCCCTGCTGTCAGGAAAACAGCCCCAGCTTCCACATAACTGAAATCCCTCATCCCTGAAACCATTCTAATAAATCTCTTCTGTATCCTCTCTGAAGCCTTCATGTCCTTGGAGAGTATGGTGCCTAGAATGGACTCAATACTTCAGCTAAGGCTAGTCTAGTGTTTATGTGGGTTTAGTACTCTATTTATAAAACAGAACATACATAGTTTACTAACTGCTTTGGTAACCCGTCCTGCCACCTTCAAAGAATGTGCACAAACATCCTCAGTGTGGATGCTGTTATGCCTGTGCTCATTAGAACCCTGGGGCATGGGCACCAATTGGAAGGAAAGAAAGCATTTGCATTTATGTCGCACCTTTCACAATCTAAGGACATCTCAAATCACCTCACAAGAAGAAGAACTTAAGTGTCGGTACTGTTGTAATGGAGGAAACTGAGCAGCCACATGGTACACAGCAAGCTCCCACTAACAACAATCTGATGAATGATCAGACACTCTGTTTTGGTGATATGTGTTGAGGGATAAATATTGGCCAAGACACCGGGGAGAACTCACCTGCTCTTCTTTGAAGTAGTGCCAAGGGATCTTTAACGTCCACCTGAGAGGGCAGATGGGACCTTGAATTAACATCCCTGTGCGAGTTTTTAAAAAGCCATTCTGTGTTAAATCAGGCCAGTAACAGAAAGATGGCATTTCTAATTCACATAAAATGTAAACCTGTGTCTTTTTGAAGTGCTGCCAACTACTGCTCAGGTCTGAATGACTGTAATCAACAACCCTGACCTCCTTCAAACAACACTCAATCAAAGGACAATTCAACTCCATTTGGTTATCCCTGGAATGGAGCCATTTTTCAGCCTCAGTTATTTTTTTGCTTGTGTAAATATAGATAAAGTCATGAGTAAGTTTCTGTGCAAGGTTTACACATTTTTTTGTGCCTTTACTTTCATTATTAAACGTGGTACCTAAATATTTGGCCAACCTATTAACCTCCATAAGACTTAGGAGCAGAAGTAGACCATTTGGCTCATCGAGTCTGCTCTGCCATTCATTGAGATCATGGCTGATCTGATCATCCACAACTCCACTTTCCTGCCTTTTCCCCATAACCCTTGATTTCCTTACTGATTAAAAATCTGTCTGTCTCAGCCTTGAATATTGTTAACAACCCAGCCTCTACAGCCCTCTACGGTAAAGAATTCCACAGATTCACTACCCTTTGAGAGAAGAAATTCCTCCTCATCTCTGTCTTAAATCGGCAACCCCTTACTCTGAGATTATGCCCTCTGGCCCTAGATTCTCCCACAAGGGGAAACAACCTCTCAGCATCTCATTTCTTGCTATCTTGACTCCATTCTCTCTCCCCTTGTCCAGTCTCTTCCATCTGCAATTCTTCTTACGCCCTACATCATATCAACAATTTCCAGTTCCCTGGCCCTCTTCACCATGCTCCGCTTCTTCCTCGAACAGAGGCCCGAACTATCCCCGTCCACCACTATTCTCCTCCGTCTGGCTGAACTTGTTCTCTCACTGAACAATTTCTCCTTAAACTCGTCTCACTTCCTCCAAATAAAAGGTGTGGCTATGGGTACCCACATGGGCCCCAGTTATGCCTGTCTCTTTATGGGGTATGTGGAACATTCCTTGTTCCAGTCCTACTCGGGCCCCCTCCCACAACTCTTTCTCCGGTACATCGATGACTGCTTCGGGGCTGCTTCATGCTCTCGCCTGGACCTGGAAAAATGTATTAGTTTTGTTTCCAATTTCCACCCCTCCATCATTTTCACATGGCCTATCACTGACACTTCCCTTCCCTTCCTTGACCTCTCTGTCCCAATTTCTGGTGATAGACTGTCCACCAATATCCATTACAAGCCTACCGACTCCCACAGCTACCTCGACTACAGCTCCTCACACCCCGCTTCCTGTAAGGACTCCATCCCATTCTCTTAGTTCCTTTGTCTCCGTCGCATCTGTTCTGATGATGCTACCTTCAAAAACAGTTCCTCTGACATGTCCTCCTTCTTCCTTAACCGAGGTTTTCCACCCACGGTGGTTGACAGGGCCCTCAACCGTGTCCAGCCCATCTCTCGCGCATCCACCCTCACACCTTCCTCTCCCTCCCAGAACCGTGATAGGGTCCCCCTTGTCCTCACTTATCACCCCACCAGCCTCCCCATTCAAAGGATCATCCTCCGCCATTTCTGCCAACTCCAGCATGATGCCACCACCAAACACATCTTCCCTTCACCCCCCCCGGGGGCATTC
The DNA here is from genome assembly GCF_964194155.1 of Cetorhinus maximus. Lineage (NCBI taxonomy): Eukaryota > Metazoa > Chordata > Chondrichthyes > Lamniformes > Cetorhinidae > Cetorhinus > Cetorhinus maximus. The sequence goes on along the minus strand of NC_135888.1, from coordinate 62,345,620 downwards.
CGCAGGGATCGTTCCCTCCGGGACACCCTGGTCCACTCCTCCATCACTCCCTACACCTCAACCCCATCCCACAGCACCTTCCTATACAACCACAGAAGGTGCAACACCTGCCCCTTTACTTCCCCCCTCCTCACCGTCCAAGGGCTCAAACACTCCTTACAAGTGAAGCAGCATTTCACTTGCACTTCCTTCAATTTAGTCTACTGTATTCGCTGCTCCCAATGTGGTCTCCTCTACATTGGAGAGTCCAAACGCAGACTGGGTGACCGCTTTGCAGAACACCTTCGGTCTGTCCGCAAGCATGACCCAGACCTCCCTGTCGCTTGCCATTTCAACACACCACTCTGCTCTCATGCCCACATGTCCATCCTTGGCCTGCTGCAATGTTCCAGTGAAGCTCAATGCAAACTGGAGGAACAGCACCTCATCTTCCGACTAGGCACTTTACAGTCTTCCAGACTTAATATTGAGTTCAACAATTTCAGATCATAAACTCCCTCCTCCATCCCCACCCCCTTTCTGATCCCCCTTTTTCCAATAATTTATAATTTTTAAAGTATATTTTTCTTTTCCCACCTATTTCCATTATTTTTAAATATATTTCCATCCATTGTTTCATCTCCACCTTTTAGCCTATTTCGATCCCTTCCCCCCACCCCACCCCCACTAGGACCATCTGTCACTTGCTCGTCCGGCTTTCTACCCTTAAAGTCCCCATTAGCACATTCCTTAGCTAATATCATCACCGTCAACACCCCTTTGTCCTTTTTTCTATGACATCTTTGGCAATCTCCCCTTTGCCTCCACATATCACTGGCCCTCTATCCAGCTGTACCTGTCCCACCTTCCTCAACCAGCTTATATTTCACCTCATTTCTACATTTCCTCAGTTCTGATGAAGAGTCAGACGGACTCAAAATTTTAACTGTATTCCTCTCCGCAGATGCTGTCAGATATGCTAAGTTTTTCCAGCTATTTTTATTTTTCTCTCAGCATCTACCCTGTCAAGCCTCCTAAGAATCTTATATGTTTCAATAAGGTCACCTCTCATTCTTCTAAACTCCAATGAGTACAGGCCCAACTTACTCAACCTCTGCTCATAAGAAAATCCCTCCATACCCGGGATCAACCTCGTGAACCTTCTCTGGACTGCCTCCTATGCCAGTATATCTTTCCTTAGATAAGGGGACCAAAATTGTTCACAGTATTCTAGGTGTGGTCTAACTAGTGCCTTGTATAGTTTTAGCAAGATTTCCCTATTTTTAAACTCCATTCCCTTTGAAATAAAAGTGAATATTCCATTTGCCTTCCCTCTTACTTGCTGAATTTATATGCTAGCATTTTGAGATTCATGCACGAGGACTCCCAAATCCCTCTGTGCTGCAGCTTTCTGCAATCTTTCTCCATTTAAATAATATTCAGCTCCTCTATTCTTCCTGTCAAAATGCATAACCTCACATTTTCCCACATTCCATCTGTCAAGTTTTTACCCACTCACTTAACCTGTCTATATCCTTCTGTAGACTCCTTGTGTCATCCTCACCACTTGCCTTCCCACCTATTTCTGTGTCATCCGCAAACTTGGCGATAGTACATTCACTTCCACTTCATGAAGCCATGCTGACTCTCCTTGATTATATTATGCATTTCTAAATGCTCTGTTATTACATCCTTTATCATACATCCTAACATTTTCCCAATGATGGATGTTAAGCTAACTGGCCTGTAGCTACCTGTTTTTTGTCTCCCTCCCTTTTCAAATAAGGATGTTAAATTGGTGTTACATTTCCCAGAATCTAAGGATTCTTGGAAGATTACCACCAGTGCATCCACTATCTGTGCAACTGCTTCCTCTAATATCCTACAGGTCTATGTTCACTTTGGCGCCTCTCTTCCTTTTTATATATTTAAAGAGGCTCTTGCTGTCTGTTTTTATATTACTTGCTAGTTTACTCTCAAAGTTTATTTTCTCTCTTTTTTGGTCACCTTTTTATTGGTTTTTAAAACTTTCTCAATCCTCTGGCTTACCACTAATCTTTACCATGTATGTTTTTTCTTTCAGTTTGATACTATCCTTGGTTAACCATGATTGTTTTATCCCCTTCCTAGGATCCTTCTTCCTCTCTGTTCCTCATTGTTGCGAGTCATGAATAATTTTCTTAAATATCTGTCATTGTTCATCAACTGTCTTTTCTGTTAACCTCCTTTCCCAGTCCATTCCAGCCAACTCTGCCCTCATTCCTTTGTAATTACCGTTATTTAAGCACAGCACAGTTGCTTTCGACCCAAGTCTCTCACTCTCAAACGGAATGCTAAATTCTACCATGTTATGGTCACTGTTTCCTAGGGGATCTGAGATCATTTATTAAACCTGCCACGTTACACATTACCGGATTCAAAATAGCCTGATCCCTGGTTGGATTCACAACATATTGTTCTAGTAAACTATCCCAAATACACTCAGTGAATTCTTGTTCGTGGTTACCTCTGCCAATTTGATTTTCCAAATCTACATGAAGATTAAATTTACCCATGATTAATGTATTGCCTTTTTTAAATGCCCTCAATATCTCCTGATTTATTCTCTGTTTTACAATATAGATACTGTTAGGGGGCCTATAGACTATTCCCACCAGTGTCATCTTCCCCTTGTTATTTTTTACCTCCACCCAAATGGATTCTACATCTTCTGATCCAAGATCATTTCTTGCCATCGTACTTATTCCATCTGATACTAACAAAGCTACCCTGCCACCCTGCTACCCAGTCCTTCCTGACTTTCCGTTCAAAAGGTCACATAATCCTGAATATTTAGTTCCCAGCTTTGATCTCCTTGTAACCACGTCTCCGTAATGGCTATAACACCATACCCATTAACCTCTATTTGTGCCGTTAATTCATTTATTTTGTTCCAAATACTATGTGCATTTAAGTAAAGAGCCATTCATTTTGCCATTTTACCATTTTACCCCCTTTGACCCTCTTTGCTGCTGTTTTTGTATGTTTATACACTGTCCCTTCCTGTCACACTCTGGGTCCCATAACCTAAATAGCTGCCCTGCAATGCTGACATATCCTTTTGCTTTGTAAGCCTACGTATCCCCTCTCCAGAACTCTTCCCCCCCCCCCGCTCCCCCCAATTAGTTTAAAGCCCTTTCTATAGTCCTAGTTATTTGATTCGCCAGGACACTGGTCCCAACACGGCTTACGTGAAGCCTGTCCCACTGGAGCAGCTCCCTTCTACCCCAGTACTGGTGCCAGTGCCCCATGAACTGAAAACCATTCCTCCCACACCAATCTTTGAGCCACGCATTTAACCCCTTGACTTTGTCTGCCCTACACCAGTTTGCCCGTGGTTTAGGTAGTAATCCCGAGATTATTACCTTGGAGGTTCTGCTTTTTAGTTTAGCTCCTAACTGTTCAATTTCTTCTAGCTGAACCTCCTTTCTAGTCCTATCAATGTCATTGGTACCAACGTGGACGACGACAACTGGATCCCTCCCCTCCCACTCCAAGTTCCTTTCCGGCCTTGAGGAGATGTCCTTAACCCCGGCAGGCAACACAGCCTTTTGGACTCATGCTCGTGGCTGCAGGGAACAGTATCTGTCCCTCTAATTATACTGTCCCCTACCATTACTATGTTCCTATTTCTTCCCCCCACTTGAATGTCTGCCTGTACCACTGTGCCGTGGTTAGTTTGCTAATCCTCCCTGTAGTCCCTGCTCTTGTCCACACAGTTTGCAAGGACCTCATAAGTGTTGGACAATTACAGGGACTGAGGCTTCTTGAACACTACCCCCTGGGTCCCCAAACCTGTCTCACCTACACTTTCACCCCCCTGTCCCTGATCACAGACCAAATTGGAAATATCTAATCTGAGGGTGTGACCGCCTCCTGGGGCAAAGTGTCCAGGTACCTTTTCTCCTCCCTAATGTGGCGCAATGTCTGCAGCTCAGACTCCAGTTCCTTAACTCGGATCCGAAGTTCCTCGAGCCAAAAACACTAGTACAGATGTGTTCGCTCTGCATCACCTTGGTGTCCATGAGCAGCAGCACATCACCCATCCTGCCATCACTATCATATTTAATTTAATTTATTAATTAATTACTCTTGTATCCCTGCTTTTTACTCTGGAAGAATTCCCCGCTGTTTGCACTTTATTGTAATTAATTTTTTTTACACCAGTTTCGATCTTACACTTAACAAGCTATTTTTTAAGAAAAAGAGAAGAAAAAAAAGACTAGAGGCCTAAACATAAACTAAAGACCTCACTTTTACTTTAAAGACTAGAAATACTCACCAATCCTACTCACCAATCATCTGCTTTCCCTGCACTCCTGTCGTGTTGTGGTTGGTAAGACCACCCAGCCGCTGGTCTTACATGAAACCTCTCCGCTCTTTTTTAAATGAAGTCTCCTCATTCTTTTTTAAAATCCCTGTTGGCTCCCTTCCTAAATTGGTGTGCCACTTATTTCAAGTTCTTTATCTCCTTTACGATTCTACCTTGACAATTGTAAAATAAATTTTCATAATGTGCTTTGGCTGTTATTGTCTAACAACTGCTGTAGATTACAGTGACTTCCTTTAATAAGTACCTTACCTCATGGCACTTCACATAAAATTACCATTGAACAAGCCTGACCAGGAATTGAGTTTTTATGATTATTTCAAATGCCTTTCACTTTTCTCTACTCCTCCCTGTCAGGCCATTCCCTTTCTATGTTGAAGACATCAGCTCTTTGCTGGGCATCCAGTTCCGCAGCGACATACCAAATGACTTTCACCATGTGGGGCAGGGCTCAATGGATAGTGATCAGAAAGGGGAACACTGGCCCTTTTCTCCTGCCTATCTCAGATGCTGAGTTGAAATGTAGCCCTCGTATCACTGCCACACTTTGGGTGACCTAACTCAACACAGACTGAGGATTGAATCTCTGATCTGAACAGCTCAGCTGCTCACTAATGAGTTGAGGTATATCCCATGATAGCATATTGGATAATGAAACATGCAGTGACATTCAGCAATACTGTTAAGAAAAATAGGAAGTCCCAAGTTCAGTGCTCAGTTAGACCTTCATCAGGAACATGAATCTAGCATCAGGGACAAAAAGTAACTGAGCACTTGGACATGCATGAGCAGATCACAGAGAATGAATGCATTCGTGAAGGGGTTGGGGTGGGGGGGGTTGCTGTAAAGCTTCCCTTAGACAAAACCTCAGAGGAACATGCTGCTTCCCACTGCACAACACTGATATTGTATATTACTATGTATTCTTTTGTATGTTATGTATATATGTATATAAGTGTGTTACTATATATTCTTTTCCTCCTGAGAATATGATAAGTCTCACTTGAAATACTGAAGGTGAGATCGCAGTTGGGGGTCCTAGTAGGAAAGATTTACTTTATAACACCAGGTAAAAACAATATTGCATGGCAGCCATCTTTGTAGCTGCTCTTGTTCTCTGCAGGACCAGTTAATCTAATCTTGGAGCTCTTCTGACCTATATACAATTAGCCAGTTTGCCATCATTGCTGAATAAATACCACTCTAACTCATCAGTGCTAGGTGCTACCTATCTTGCCAGCCTTGTTTTGCCACTCTGCGATCTGTGACTGTGCAGCAGCATTTCACCCTTCACTTTAATCAAACAGTGACCTGAAGCAATGTCTGATGGGGAGTCAGTTCATTAGACACAGATCAGTACCCTCTGATTGTCAAAAGGGATTGCTCTGTCCCTGGTAATGATCTGTTCCAGTCCACTGGGGTGTAAGGAAGCTGCGTGCACCTGCCTCAGTCGCTGTGAATCACAACAAGCTCCGTCTGGGAATTACTGTCTGACTTACTGTATATTCTTTTCCTCCTGCGAATATGATAGGTCTCACTTGAAATACTGAAGGTGGAATCGCAGATGGGGGCCTTAGTGGGAAAGATTTACTTCATAGTACCAAGTAAAAGCATTTATTTTCTCAAAGCTAATGGTGCCATAAAATTCATGATGACACACCTTCCACTGCCATTAGCCTCAGTCTGGTTCCAAAGTCACTAACCTATTGGCCCAGCCAGAAGGGGATGATCCATCAACTAGAACTATTTGGCATAATTCGTATGAGGTGTACCTGTGTCGGGAGTCACTGTAGGTCAGCAAGCACAGGGGTAATGGGAAATGGTGGCGTAGTGGTAATGTCGCTGGACTAGTAAACCAATTTAGTAATTCAGTTTGATGTGAATCTTGGGCAGCAGAGTTTCTGATTAGCTCAATTTTATGGAATGTGCAAAGTGGGAGGGAACATTGGAATAATCAGGGGGTAACAATGGCTTGATTAAGCAAAGTGGGTGATGGTGCACTATATTGATGTCCACTGTAGTGGCAGGGACAAGAACAATAGACTGAGGGCAGCAGCCACTGTTAATGATGTTGTTGAAGCGAAGGTCCAATGATGTCTTTAAAAAAACACTCTACATAATGCCTCCTCTTGAACAGACTCTAATGATTATTTCATTGAAGTAATAGCGAGTGACTTGAGAGACATCAGTGAGGATTTGTGTTTATTATGTTGAAGGAATATGGAAAGATTCAATGGAATGTAGCTTTCCTTTATTTAAACAGAGATGTAATAGGAGAAGTGGGTAATATCATTTTTTTCTTTATTGTCTCATGGGATTTGGGCGTCAGTATTTGTTGCCCACCCCTAATTTCCCTTGAACTGAGTGGTTTGCTCGGTGGTTTCAGAGGGCAGTTAAAAGTTAGACACATTGCCGTGAGTCTGGAGTCACATGTAGGCCAGACCAGGTAAGGATGGCAGATTTCCTTCCCTAAAGGGACATTACTGGACCAGATGGGTTTTTACAACAATCGCTGGTAGTTTCTTGGTTACCATTGCTGAGAGTATCTTTATATTCAAGATTTATTAATAGAATTCAAATTCCACCAGCTGCCATGGTGGGATTTGAACCTGTGTCCCCAGAGTACTGGGCCGAAATTTTACAGCCCCGTTGCAGCGGGGACAGGGGCCGTAAAATGAAGTGAGCCATTCTAAACTCCATTGGCTTTGGCGGGAATATAAAATCCCGCTGCTGTAAATTTCACCCGCTGGATTACTAATCCAGCAACATGACCATAATGCCACCATCTCCCCATCATTTGGAGTGTTTTGTCTTGAGAGGAATATCCCTTTAATTATGATGTGGATAAAATAATCTGAGACTCAGTTCCAATGCATTGGATCACCTCACCCCTTGGAGAATACAAAAGTCTTATTGCATACAACATATTTCTTTGGGATAGAATGCCATTGGCGCAGGGAACTGGCTCTTGGCTAATGCCATGCTTGCCAACTGCACTTGGCTCATTAGTTCATCAGTGATTCATCAGCTACAGCTGGAGTCTCTTGACAGCATTTCAGCTCCACCTGTGTAAACCAGCAGCTTTTCTGTTCCTACCTGATGTTCTGGTAGCAGCTGAGTCAACAGAAGGAGTCTATATCAATTTTCCCTGCCCCTCCCATATTCTCTGTTCTCCACACCCTAAGCTCACTTGGGAACTTTTGTTACTGGGCTATTATCTTTTAAACATTCTACCAGTTTCTTCTCCAGTTGATTCACATAAATTACTTCCATGCCTGGTGTCCTGATGCAGTGGCATTGAGATGAAACCAGTGGTTGCCAGGCAACAAGCCTTGCTGCTGTGAGAGGACATGACTCGAACAATTATCTAGTCAATGCAAGTTTTGAGGCCTGTACTGTACAATGGGCAGAGCTTGTTCTTAACCGGCAACAGGCGACAATTACATTTTGTACGTAGAAAGCCAGCCACATTCCTATGAGTTTCTTTTAAAATTTGTTTTGTTATCCCCTCTCTTTTTCTGTGGCAATTTCAATTCCACTTATCTGTCTCACCAGCTGTGCTGAGACACAAAATTCATTTTTGCATCTCTCCTTCAGCCAGACTCATAAATCACTGCATCCAGAACCTAGATATTTTTCCAAGAAGCTGTCAGGAGCCAGCAGTACAAAGTCTGACCCAGTTAACAAGTGCTCCCATGCTCAAGAAACGCTGAAATGTTTGGAACAAAAACAGAAAATGCTGGAAAAACTCAGCAGGTCTAGCAGCATATGTGGAGAGAGAAACAGAGTTAATGTTCCAAGTCCCTGTGACCCTTCTTCAGAGCTGAAGAGAAGTGGAAACGTGATCAACTTTATCCTGTTTAATGGGGGTGGGGCAGGTGGAGCTGGATCGAAGGCCAGCGATAGGTGGGGACAAAGGAGGGATTGACAAAGATGTCATGAACTGAAGGACAAAGGGATTGTAAATGGTAGTGGTTAGTGCTAAAAAAGGTGCTAATAGTGGCACAAAGGTAAGAAAGCAGAATGTGATTATAGCAGAACAAGGGTAGCATTGTATGAAAGAACAACGTGGAACAAGTAACAGATGGCCCTGTAGGGGATGGGTCGGAGGTGTGGGCGGTGGCGGGGGAAAAAGAAGGATAGAAAATGGGATAAATGAATAAAAATGAATGTAGAAAAAAGGGGATTAAAAAAGTGGGTGAGGATGGAGGAGGGAGTTCATGGTCTGAAGTTGTGGAACTCAATGTTAAGTCTGGAAGGTTGTAAAGTGCCTAATTGGAAGATGAGGTGCTGTTCCTCCAGTTTGCGTTGAGCTTCACTGGAACATTGCAGCAGGCCTAGGATGGACAAGTGGGTATGAGTGCAGGGTGGAGTGTTGAAATGGCAAGCGACCGGAAGGTCTGGGTCATGCTTGCAGACAGACCGAAGGTGTTCCGCAAAGCGGTCACCCAGTCTGCGTTTGGTCTCCCCGATGTAGAGGAGACCGCATTGGGAGCAGCCTCTACATCAGGGAGACCAAGCGCAGACTGGGTGACCACTTTGCAGAACACCTCCGGTCTGTCCACAAGCATGACCCAGGCCTTCCTGTCGCTTGCCGTTTCAACATACCATTCTGCTCTCTCATCCACATGTCTGTCCTTGGCCTGCTGCAATGTTCCAGCGAAGCCCAATGCAAACTGGAGGAACAGCACCTCATCTTCTGACTAGGCACCTTACAGCCTTCTAGACATAACATTGAGTTCAACCACTTAAGACCACGAGCTCTCTTCCCCCCTCTTGACCCCCTTTTTAAATCCCCTTTAATCTACATTCATTTTTATTTTTATCCACTTATTTTTATTCATTTATCCGTGGTTTTATCCCCTTTTTGATCCCACTTTCTATCCTTTATCGCCTACCACCGCCCCCTCCCCCACCCCATCCCCTACCGGGCCATCTGTTACTTGTTCCATGTTGTTCTTTCATACAATGCTACCCTTGTTCTGCTATAATCACATTCTACTTTCTTACCTTTGTGCCACTATTAGCACCTTTTTTAGCACTAACCACTACCATTTACAATCCCTTTGTCCTTCAGTTCATGGCACCTTTGTCAATCCCTCCTTTGTCCCCACCTATTGTTGACCTTCTATCCAGCTCTACCTGCCCCACCCCCCTTAAACAGTATAAATTGCATCACATTTCCGCTTCTCTGAAGAAGGATCATACGGAATCGAAACGCTAACTCTGTTTCCCTCTCCACAAATGCTGCTAGACCTGCTGAGTTTTTTTCAGCATTTTCTGTTTCTTTTTCAGTTTTCTAGCACTCGCAGCATTTTGCTTTTATCTAAAATGCTTTGGAGCTTGACATCAAAAAACGGCCAAGTGTTTGGTCTAACAGTTGAGACAGTCACTCCATCCCAGGGTGGCAACACATTCGCTGGAGGGAAGAGAAAGATGAATTCATGCACCCTTTGCCCCAAGTCCCTTTTCTGAAGGCAGACATTTCCTGGGTTCGGCTTCCCCGGATGGTTAATAAACCCCTCAGGTGGACATTCTTTGTGGGAGCTTTGCCAGTGAACGTTGGAGGCTCTGCAGCATTCTCAGCTGAGGCCTATCTTATCTCACTCTTGGTTTTCCCAGTGTAGGTGGCTGGAAAGTAATCAGGAGTTTGGAACGTGGGGTGCCCCCTCACACCACCTCCAGCTCGTAGAGATAGCACGTCGGTTGCACTCGACTAATTGAGAAAATGCCAAGGTCTGAACCTGGTTTGTATAGCTAAATTAGCACACTTACCAAACCGAACATTCATTTCTCCTTTGATCCAGTTTTTCTTTTGGCTTTGAGTAATGCCAGATACCATGTGAAGGCTCATAAATGCGAAAACACAAAAAAATGCTAGACGCACCGAGCAAGCCCATTAGCATCTGGGAGAGAATGTTAGGTTAATCCGATGGAAGTGACCCTTCATCTGTAGTATTTTTACAATTCTGTCCAGGGGGATCCCGTTAAAGTTTTATATTGTTTCCTTGCAATTTCTGAACGTTAAGTCTTGAAGCAGTTTTTTTTTTGTGCTGGGGAAGGGGAGGTTAATTTTAACAGCTCTGTACTTAAGTTTTGAAAATGGCTCAAGAATTTTGCGATGGCTGAGCTTGATGATCAGTGAAGCAGGCCAATGCTGGAATTGTACAGTGGCGATGGCCTCACCCACCCAGTTGGAAAGTCATTTAATGGATGTTGCATATGCAAATCAGGGCGCTTAACATCTATTTGAGGCCCCTTTACCAAATTGGACTGCAAATGGCCATCAGGTGCGCCATGCGCCTTATGGTCAAATTTCGTCAAAAATTCGGTAGCCAAATCAACCATTCTTAAAAGGACCACTAGAGGTTGGCACCCAGCAGCTAAGCTTTCCTGCTTACCTCATTACTGAGTCTAAAGAGAGCAGGAAGATTCGAACAGCTCTACATTAAAACCCCTGCCAGCCATTACTCACCTCCTCCTGAATGAGCCCCCTCATGACAGCCCCTGCCCCCCCCACCCATGCCCAGCCTCCCCACCTATTTAAAAAAGACAGTTTAAAATCTGTGTGGATATTTAGCAATGTTTCATTTGATTACAACTTCTTCATGTGATGCATCGAAGCACATTGTCATTGTGTTACCATGTGATGCCATCATGATAAAGATAACACAATGCCTTCATCTCTTTGGAAACAAATATGACAAAAAAGTTTAGCCAACACTGTCCTGGAAGCAGAGTCTTTACTGGTGCCTGTCATCACTTAGTGTGGTGCTTTCCAATAACCATTTACTATTGCCATTTCCTTCCATAGGTACTTGCCTCAAACCAGCTTTCCCACCTTCTGAAACAAGTCTGCACAGCAGTCTCAGTATACACTACTGCTTTGTTTTGACTTTTTTCTGCTCCTCTTGGCAGAGCATAGGATGTTTGTTCAGGGAAGAGGGGATACTTTATTTTGAGCCCTAGAAAGTGAAATTCAACAACACTGGCGCGTAACAGGCACTGGTGGATCAGCCACCTATTTGTACAACCCACCCGTATTATCCATTCCATTCATTCCAATGGGATGAAAATGGGGTGAGGTATCTTATCAGGCAGTCAGCACTTCACTGCCTTTTTTTATACCCTTATCTCCTTAGTGTCAGCATCAGACACTCCCGTATTTGAAGTAACACTAATAGAGTGGTATTGTTAAATGTTCTCTACTCTTCTAGATACCTTCTCCGCACCCTGTTAGATGCCCTCTCCCCATTAGATACCCTCTCTCCACCCTGTTAGCTGCCCTGCATTGGATAAAAAGGAGGAAAGGGGAGAAAGGATGTTGACTGGAAATACTTTTTTGATCTGTTAGTTAACTCTTTTTCTTAAAGTGATTAACTTTAACCATGGCACACAGTTCCTGGTAAGTGCTTGACAGTCAAATTCATCTTTTTTTAATCTTTTTTTTAAAAAAAGATTCCTCCATCTCCTCACGTGTGTGTCTCCCCCCCCCCCCCCCCCAAACACAGGTTGGATAGGTCAAATCAGGGCAGCTTTTGAACATTTAACTAACAATCTTCACGCTGGACCTGATTGACTGCCAAGAGGTATGCCCACCTTGCCTGTTTTTCTTCCCCCACTCTTCACGTTCCCCATTACCCATGACCCTGACCAAGACTGGAGAGCTTGGCCTCTCAGGGCAGCCAGAGTGAGGAGGTCCAACGGTGTTTGAAGCCTGTTCAGCATGCTGACAATTTGAGCACAGCTTGCAGTGTTGCGACAGTGGACTTGGCGCGAGGGAGCTTCACTGAGTCTAATTTTGTGTCTGACCGTTCCCTTCTGCCCAGCTCACAGTTTGGAGCCTGTCGTAACATTGCTGCATTGCTCACCCAGAATCAAAGCCAGCATCTCTGGGTTTAGAGAAACTAAATGGATTCTAGATTCCTCTGCAATCCCTAGCATAGCAACTAATCAGCTATATGGCTGGGAATTCTCAAGGCGGAGGTGTCCTATTATTGTTCAAACTGCTTAACCGTTTGTGTTTGGCCAGCTGCAGGGGGCAGCTTTGAACCTAGAGCTGCTTTAAGTCTCTGCTTTATTGCCTAGTAAAGAGTATTTTCTTTTTGTCTTAAAAGCATGGCTCAGGCTAATTAATCTGTGCCAGTTAGACTGCTGACCTTAAATTAAAAACAGAGCTCATTCTAATGAAGGTTTCACCCAACATGTCGTCCTTGAATACCGGCTGATCTGTCATGCTTTGCAGCATTTTCTGTTTTCATTTCATAAAAAGATTGAGTGTGTGCTGGAATTATCTCTCTGTTGGCGGCCTTATTAATTGTTCTGAACCTTTTCCTCCCCCTTTGGGAGCAAACGATGATTTTTTCCCCTCAAGTTTCAGACTCAGGTAGGCTACAGTTCTGTGTAGGCTACAGTTCCACAGCTGCCTCACCCAATTGAAACAGTCTTTCACTGTCAGTTTCACTATAAGCCTGGGTGTGAGCATGGGCAAGCTCCTTATGTGCCCTGCCCTGATGTTAACCTTTTCCCCGGGGGCTTTGTGGATAATGATAAGGAGTGAGAACCCTGACTGGTCCTCTCCCATGCCTCAATGAGGCGCCGATTGTTATAACTCTGCTGTTAACCAGACTGAAAGCAGCACAGATGAGATTAAATGAGGCACCATGTTCACCTCCTGAATTTCATGGTTCAGGACCTCACCCCACTAGCCTGTTATTTATTCGTTCATGGGGTGTGAGCATCACTGGCAAGGCCAGCATTTGTCACCCATTCTTAATTGATCTTGATTGGTGGTGAGCCACCTTCTTAAACCACTGCAGTCTATCTGCTCACAGTGCTGTTGGGGAGGGAGTTCCAGGATTTTGACCCAGCAACAGTGAAGGAACGGTGATATGGTTTCAAGTCAGGATGGTGTGGAGTGGAACTTGCAGGTGATGATGTTTCTGTGCATCTGCTGGCCTTGTCATTCTAGATGATAGAGGTTGCAGGTTGGGAAAGTGCTGTTGAAGGAGGCTTGGTGAGTTGCTCCAGTGTATGTTGTACATGGTACACACTGCTGCCACTGTGCGTCGGTGGTGGGGAGAGTGAACGTTTGTGGAAGGCCAGTCAAACAACTGCTTTGTCCTGGATGATGTCAAGCTTCTTGAGTGTTGTTGGAACCATACTCATTCAGGCAAGTGGACAGTATTCCATCACACTCCTGACTTGTGCCTTGTAGATGGTGGACAGGCTTTGGGGAGTCAGGAGATGAGCTACTTGCCGGAGATTTCCCAGCCTCTGACCTGCTCTTGTGGCTGCAGTGTTTATGAGGGCTGGTCCAGTTCAGTTTCTGGTCAAAAGTAACCCCCAGGATGTAGATAGTGGATCAGTGGGTTGTCTTGACTTTAATGAGAAGGTTGAGCTAAATGCTTAGCACGTTTGATCTGAACTTTCCATTTAGCTATGAAAGGCTCGATTATAAATGCATGTCACTGTTAATAATTCCCTTTTAATTTTTGCATTTGTGCCTCAGGCTGCCGAATACAACATCTTTGAAGGGACAGAGTTGTGTGGGGCTCCTGTAGTCGTCATTAGTCAGGGGAAGATTGTGCTCGAAGATGGAAACCTGCACGTCACTCCGGGAAATGGCCGCTTTATTCCCTGCAAGCCATTTTCCGACTATGTACACAAGCGTATCAAGGCACGGAAACAGGTAAGGAACCCAATGTCTGTGTGAGTGGCTCAGGATCGGCATGGCTTGCGTATTTCTACAACTTGCACCACTCCACAATTGGCAGCTATGCCTTCAGCTGGAGATACCCGAGGGTCTGGACTTCTCTCCCTCCTAAGGCTCTACATCTCTCTACCTCTCCTTCAAGCCTAGCTCTTTCACCAAGCTTTTAGTTACCTATCCTAATAATCTCACTATGTGTTTCAATGCCAGATTTTGTCTTATGAGTCTCCTGCGAAGCCCCTGGGGAATTGAATTGCAGGCTGTTGTTGCTGGGATTTAAGTAAAGTGGGATGGCCAGTACATGAAGCTGTCACACTGCTTCCACTCGAGCAGTGGGGAAACCCAGCAGGAAAATGGCAGGTTTTGTCTTCCCTGATTTGTGTTGTGTCTGCAGCAACTTGGAGTTGATTGACATTGAGTGTGAAATGCTGGCCATGGTAACATTAGGAATAAGTTGGGTGATGTATTAAGTAAATGACACAAGAAGCTCATTGCTCAGCATTGAAGCGTGGTGGCTTGAGTGTAGTTTCTTCAATGGTGACTACACAACTACTGCCCTCTGAGGATTTCATCTGCTGCCCGTAGATTCGGAAAATACCTGTAAAGGCATTCAAGATTCCTTGTCTTCTGCTTTACCGATTTCCGCAGGTAAACACAGCTTTTTAAATTGACTCCTGGCCATTTTTAACAGACTTATATGGATTTGTGAACTGGTTTTTCAATTATATGATTTCTTCTGAGAACTGACTAAGCATCTCTAGTAGAGGTAGAAGGAGACAGCCGGGATGGCTTCTGGTGCTGGGGTGTTGTGTTTGGGCTAAGTCAGGACAGGGGCAGAAACTGGGACAGGACCATTTGTGCATGCTCCCCATCTCTCTCCTTACTTGTAGATATTTGCCAGCACGGGGGGGCATGCAAATACAGGAATATCACATGATGCCATATTTACACTCATGCCAGAACAAGTTGCAAGGACCTACATTCACCCTGTGATGTAAGATCGCCAACTAGGATTGGACTTCTACCAGGTGGTCACATGACTTCCAACCTCCAACTGCCCATTGCAGCCGCAGTTGGTTGCCCAGCATGCCCACCCCCAACCACCACCTATGGCCAATTGGATAGAAAACAGACTCCTCAGTACCCAGTTGGATAAGACTGTCGAGTCTGTCCTTTGAGTGAAATTAGGAAACACCCCTTTGTGCAAAAGGATGGTAGAAGTTTACAACTCTTTTGTTTTTATTCTTTCATGTGACACAAGTGTCGCTGGCTAAGATAGCATTTATTGTCCATCCTTAATTGCCCTTAAGAAGGTGGTGGTGAGTCACCCTCTTGAACCACTGCAGTCCATGCAGTGTAGGTACACCCACAGTGCTGTTAGGAAGGGAGTTCCAGGATTTTGATCCAGCGACAGTGAAGGAACAGTAATATATTCCAAGTCAGGATGGTGAGTGACTTAGAGAGGAACTTCCAGGTGGTGGTCCCATCTATCTGCTACCTTTGTCCTTCTAGATGGTAGTGGTCGTGGGTTTGGAAGGTGCTGTCGAAGGAGCCTTGGTGTGTTCCTGCAGTGCATCTTGTTGATGGTACGCACTGCTGCTACTGTGCATTGGTGGTGGAGAGAATGAATGTTTGTGGATGTGATGCCAACCAAGTGGGCTGCTTTGTCCTGGATGGTGTCAATTATCCAGGAAAGTGGAGAGAATTCCATCACACTCCTCACTTGTGCCAAGTAGATGGTGGACAGGCTTTGGGGAATCAGGAGGTGAGTTACTCTTGGCAGAATTGCCAGCCTCTGACCTTCTCTTGTAGCCACAGTATTTATATGGCTAGTCTATTTCAGTTTCTGGTCAATAGCAACCTCCAGGATGTTGATAGTGGGGGATTCAGCGATGGTAATGCCCTTTGAATGTCAAGTGGAAATGATTGGATTCTCTCTTGTTGGAGATGGTCATTGCCTGTCACTTGTGTGTTACTTGCTATTTGTCAACCCAAGCTGCATTTGGACATGGACTGCTTCAGATTCTGGGGAGTCATGAATGGTGCTGAACATTGCCCAATCATGTACAGACATCCCTACTTCTGACCTTATGATGGAAGAAAGGTCATTGATGAAGTAGCTGAAGATAGTTGGGCCGAGGACACTACCCTGAGGAACTTTTGCAGCAATGATGATTATCCTTCAACAACCACAACTATCTTCCTTTGTGCTAGGTATGACTCCAATTAGTGGAGTCCTGATTCTCATTGACTCCTGGTTTTGCGAGGGCTCCTTGATGCCACACTCTATCAAATGTGGCCTTGATGTGAAGGGCAGTCACTCTCACCTCACCTCGGGAGTTCAGCTTTTTTGTCCATGTTTGTACCAAGGCTGTGATGAAGTCAGGAGCTGAGCGACCCTGGTGGAATCCAAACTGAGCACCAGTGAGCAGCTTATTGCTGAGTAAGTGCAGCTTGACAGCACTATCAATGACACTTTCCATCATTTTGCTGATGACAGAGAGCAGACTGATGGGGTGGTGATTGGTAGTGTTGGATTTGTCCTGCTTCTTGTGGACAGGATATACCTGAGTAATTCTGCACATAGCTGGGTAGATGTCAGTGTTGTAGCTGTACTGGAACAGCTTGGCTAAGGGTGTGGCAAATTCTGGGGCACAAGTCTTCGGTACTATTGCCAGAATACTGTCAGGGCCCATAGCCTTTGCAGTATCCAGAGCCTTCAGCTGTTTCTTGATATCACATGGAGTGAATCAAATTGGCTGAAGACTGGCACCTGTGACCCCCCCTGCACTCTTCATTGAACCAGATTTGATCCCCCGGCTTGATGGCAATGGTAGAGTGGAGAATATACCTGATCATGAGGTTACAGATTGCATTCGAGTATAATTCTGCTGCTGCTGATGGCCCAGAGTGCCCTATGGATGCCCAGGTTTGAGTTGCTAGACCTGTTCGAAATCTATCCCATTTAGCACGGTGGTAGTGCCACACAACACACTGGAGGGTTGCGAACCTCAATGTGAAGGCGGGACTTCGTCTTCACAAGGACTGTGCGGAGGTTGCTCTTACTGATACTGTCATGGAAAGATGCATCTGCGGCAGGCAGATTGGTGAGGATGAGGTCAAGTATGTCTTTCTCTCTCTTTGGTTCCCTCACTATCTGCCACAGACTCAGTCTAGCAGCTATATCCTTTAGGACTCGGCCAGCTCTGTCAGTAGTGGTGCTACTTGAGCCACTTTTGGTGATGGACATTGAAGTCCCTCACCCAGAATACAATCTGCGCCCTTGCCACCCTCACTGCTTCCTCCAAGTGGTGCTCAACATGGAGGAGCACTGATTCACTCCACAAATGACAATTAATGCTATCAATTGTTAATCTTAAAACTAAGGTTGACAGATTTTTGTCAACCAAATGTCTTAAGGAATCTGTGACAAACACAGGTATGCGTAGTTAGGTTGCAGATCAGCCAAAATCATGTTAAATGGCAGTATAGGCACAACTGAATGGCCTACTCCTGTCCCTATGTTCCTATGATACATACTGATGAATGACATTTCCTTAATATTGTTCCCAGAAGAGGGCAACCAAAATTCCTAGGCCACCACCTGGTGGTTACGAGCTGAAGTCCCATGTACCAAATTGTGAATTTGAGTGTCAGATTTGCTAAGCGTTCCAAACAGTCTGCTTTCTGTTGAACCAGTTCAGCCTGGTGTGTCTGTGAGGCCTGACTTGTATTTCTCGAATAACTCCCCCTGCTGGAATGTCAGGGAGGAGTTACGAGGATGCTGGACAATACAGGAGATGACAAGAGCCA
The DNA here is from genome assembly GCF_964194155.1 of Cetorhinus maximus. Lineage (NCBI taxonomy): Eukaryota > Metazoa > Chordata > Chondrichthyes > Lamniformes > Cetorhinidae > Cetorhinus > Cetorhinus maximus. The sequence continues at coordinate 62,327,747 of NC_135888.1, read as the reverse complement.
GTTTTTACTGCTCCTAATCCTCTGCCTCTCCCAGCGTGTTGGTCAAATGTAGTTGACAATGATGTTTTGTGTGTGTGTATGTTTCTTGCTCTTCTCTTGCATTCCCCTCCCCCAGCACTGTTATGTTCCACACATCCCAAGATGCTGAGTGTTTGTGCGAGAGATCAAGAAAGATAAACAATGTCAAAAAGAATAACCAGCACAGGGCCCATGCCTAAAACAGGACAAGATCTCCAAATGCCTGTTCACTCTTCACCCATTAATTCCACTCGCTGACAAAGACTATTTTTGTTGTAACCTCATTCTCAAAATAATTTCAAAATTATTGGGACCTCTGCCCCTCCCATTAGATAAAGTTATTGAAAGCTCTCTTAAACTAGTGTGAGGCGAGTTTTATTTTTGAACCCTTTATGGACAAAAGCACAACCAAATGTTTCATAATTCAGAAGAAAATTTTGTTCTACCTTAACTTTATTTGCGAGAAACCACTGGATCTGATTACCCTACAGTGTGCGCAGGGCCTGACGTTCCCCTACAGCGTGCGCAGGGCCCGACGTTCCCCTACAGTGTGCGCAGGGCCCGTCGTTCCCCTACAGTGTGCGCAGGGCCCGACGTTCCCCTACAGTGCGCACAGGGCCCGACGTTCCCCTACAGTGTGCACAGGGCCCGTCATTCCCCTACAGTGTGCGCAGGGCCCGTCGTTCCCCTACAGTGTGCACAGGGCCCGTCGTTCCCCTACAGTGTGCACAGGGCCCGACGTTCCCCTACAGTGTGCACAGGGTCCGTCATTCCCCTACAGTGTGCACAGGGCCCGTCATTCCCCTACAGTGTGCGCAGGGCCCGTCGTTCCCCTACAGTGTGCACAGGGCCCGTCGTTCCCCTACAGTGTGCACAGGGCCCGTCGTTCCCCTACAGTGTGCACAGGGCCCGTCGTTCCCCTACAGCGTGCGCAGGGCCCGACGTTCCCCTACAGCGTGCGCAGGGCCCGTCGTTCCCCTACAGCGTGCACAGGGTCCGACGTTCCCCTACAGTGTGCACAGGGCCCGACGTTCCCCTACAGTGTGCACAGGGCCCGTCGTTCCCCTACAGTGTGCGCAGGGCCCGACGTTCCCCTACAGTGTGCGCAGGGCCCGACGTTCCCCTACAGTGTGCGCAGGGCCCGACGTTCCCCTACAGTGTGCGCAGGGCCCGACGTTCCCCTACAGTGTGCGCAGGGCCCGACGTTCCCCTACAGTGTGCGCAGGGCCCGACGTTCCCCTACAGTGTGCGCAGGGCCCGTCGTTCCCCTACAGTGTGCGCAGGGCCCGTCGTTCCCCTACAGTGTGCGCAGGGCCCGTCGTTCCCCTACAGTGTGCGCAGGGCCCGTCGTTCCCCTACAGTGTGCGCAGGGCCCGACGTTCCCCTACAGTGTGCGCAGGGCCCGACGTTCCCCTACAGTGTGCGCAGGGCCCGACGTTCCCCTACAGTGTGCGCAGGGCCCGAGGTTCCCCTACAGTGTGCACGTGCAGGGCTTCCATCTCCTCACATAATATTCAGAGTCAAAGCACAACTAATATTCAAGTCTTGTCGAAAACCAACACTTCACAAACTCACTTGTGAAGCCTGATATACGAATAAGAAGCAGGAGTAGGCCATTCAGCCCCTCGAGCCTGCTCCATTTAATAAGATCATGGTTGATCTGATAGTAACCTCAAGTCTGCATCCTGCCTACCCCCAATAACCTATCACCCCCTTGCTTACCAAGAATCTATCCACTTCTGCCTTAAAAATATTCAAAGACTCTGCTTCCACTGCCTTTTCAGGAAGAGAGTTTCAAAGACCCACGGCCCTCTGAGAGAAAAAATTTTGCCTCACCTCCGTTTGAAATGGGCGACCCCTTATTTGTAAACAGTGACCCCTAGTTTTAGATTCTCCCATAAGAGGAAACATCTTCTCCACATCCACCCTGTCAAAACCCGTCAGGATCTTATTAGTCTGGCGCTCAGAAGTAGGAACAGGAGGACACCATTTCGGTCTTCCTGCCTGTTGCAGAGATCATGGCCGATCTACAACCTAAATACATACATCTGCCTTCACACGATTTGCCTCAATATCTGTGAACAAAGTCAATCAATCTTAGTTTTAAAATAACGATTGATCTAGCATCAATTATGGTTTGCAGAAGGGAGTTTTAAACTTCTTTGTGTGTAGAAGTGTTTCCTATACCCCTGAACGGTCCTGTTCTAATTTTTAGACTGTGCTGCCTTGTAGACTGCCCAACTGGCGGAAATAGTTTCATTCTATCTACCCTACCTGTTCTACTTAATATATTGAAAACTTTGATCAGATCACCGCTTAACTTTTAAATTGCTGGAGCACAATGCTGGTTTGTGTAATCTCACTTTATGATTTAATCCTCGAATCCATCATTCTGATATCACTCCAGGTTTGCCTTCCAATTTACAGGAGTAATATGCATTAATTCCAGCAGCAAACACAAAGTACATAGATATGATAAACTGATCCAGCCACATCTGGATCCCGGGTTGCAATAGTGTTTGTAATGTCCCTTAGACTATGTGCTACGTTCTGTCCCTGTTGATTCCTGCCATTAGATAGCCCCATGTTTGACATGCCCCTGTAAATTGCCCATTTGTAACTTGCTCCAGTTGCACAGTGTTTGGTATGCTTCATTCTAGATTGTGCCGTGTGCTGTAATGTTTCAGTCTGCAAATTTTACCACGTGTGACATCCTTCCCACCTGTACATTGTTCCATATGTGACCTTGCTTTGTTTCTGTCTTCTGCCCTGGAGGAATTTTAAGCCCCAAAAATGGTTGAGTTTGGGTCAGGTCTCCCACCCTTCCTGTAGCCCACCAACTCCTCCCACCAAGGCCACTCCCAAAGCTTCCAACAAGACCCCTAAGATCCTCTCCCTCCCTCTCTCGCTCTCTCTCTCTCTCTCTCTCTCTTTCTCTCTGCACACCAAGGCTTCTGATCTCCCACCCACTCTCCAGAGGGGCCTGTGATTCCCCTCCTGAGGCCTGCAACTCGCCCCACGTGCTTTCGGAATGACCCCTTCCCTCTCCGCCCCACCCTGCCAACACTCCCTGGAGTGCCGGTGCTGGGATCAACCCCTTCCTATCTGGGAGAACAGCTGTACTCGATCCAGCAGCTTCCCCCCAGACTGCTCATCGTCCGACAGGAAGCTAAGCCTGTCAAACTCCATAAAAGGTGAACCCTGACTTCTCTGCTTTACTGCCCCCGCCCCCACCCCTCACCTTGCTCCTGTTAGCTGGTGGATCCTTTAAGTTAAAACTCCACATCCCCTCCCCCACAAGCCTGCATTTCATTTGTCACAGGCCACATCTTCTGTGCTTGGCTTGAACTTGTATTCAACGGTGAACATCATAAATGCCTTTCATGGTAATCATTAGATTATTTCAACATTGATGGACATATTAATGGATCGTCCGTAAAATGTGTGGGAGAAATCATCTGAACTTCAGTTTGCAATAATATACTGTTTTTTTTATTTGAAGCCAGCAGCACTTGAAGTTTTAATTTAAAATTAACAGCAAGTAGGGCAGCATTCTGAATAAACATAATTTGACAGGTTAGGCCAATGTATCACGTTACTGATTGTTGCTGCTGATCTGGGGGTTACAGTTCACGAGAGACCGTATCCTTTGTGCTTAGGCTTTGTACATTACGACTAAACCCAATACCTCCCTCGCTCAATCCCTTTCATTTCACTTGAAGAAAAAAATGAAATGCCACCCTCCCTGCTCATTTTTCATAGCAGTAACTCTTGTCAAACAAAGCATTTATTGCCCCCCTGTGGAAAACATCAAATGAGCAGAACCCAGAGAGCTTTGAAATCCTGTATAGGCAAAGGAAGAAACGGTTTTGCGAAAGTTTTTTTCCAATCCTGGAATGTATTGGGTGACAATATATTTAATGTTGACCTCGGAGATTTGTTGTCATTTTTATCTTCGTTAGGATTTAATGGGATTCACATATTGTTAGTAACTATTGGAGCAGAGTGACCCTGGTGCCCCAGACAGCCAAAAGATTTTGTCTTCCTTTGTTAATAGAGGAGATGAATTGTCTGCTCAAGCTCATTAACATCATGCGAGGGAAGCACAACTTGCATTCTATAGCTCTGTCCGTTACTTTCAACAGTTAAGCAGCCTTTAACAAAGCCACCAGGAGCTTCCTTGATGCAGTGGTTGGCAAAATTCAATGAACTGACCCATCCAGGCAAAAAAAAGATCTCCATCCAGGTTCGATTCCCAGCCTGTGCAGTGTTAAGATGATATCTGTCAGGATTGTGCTCTGTGCTGGGCTGGGGAAGAGAGCAATTGCCTCTGGGATTCCTGCTGCTGACCACAGTCCAGTCTTCAGCCTGCTGGGGACGGTGCATGTGTGGCTGTTGGATGCGAACAGGCAATGGCTCTGTTGTACAGCCTGATGGCATTCACTGCTTTAGGGGACACAAAAAGAATGTCCAGTCGGGCAAGGAACCAAAGGTTGGCCAGTTGCCACAGCGTGAGGCAACGCATGCAGGAGAAGGAGAAAATAAGAGGGGCCATGAAAAAAATTACCATTCCATGATTCGCGTAGTTAATTAGACAATGGTATTTACTGTGAAGTTCTTAGTCCCTACATTAACAGGTATAACCTGAAAAAAAATGAGCTAAACAAAAAACAACTTTCATTTCTATAGCGCCTTTAATGAAACAAAATGTCCCAAGGTGCAGATTGGCGATTATCAGATAGATATCAAGCCAAAGGAGGAGACTTTAGGACAGGTGACCAAAAGTTTGGCTGCAGGGACTGTATTTAAGGAGCATTTTAAAAAAAGGAAATAAGGATGGAGAGGTTTGGGGAGGGAATTCCGCAGGTTAGAGCCTGGGCTGTTGAAGGTGCCCGCTCCGTTGCTGGAGTGAAGGAAGTGGGGAATTCACAATAGGCCAGAGTTGGAGAAACGCAAATCTCTCAGATGGTTGTCAGGCTGGAGGAAGTTACAGAAATAAGGAGAATTGAGGATATGGATGGATTTAAACACAAGGATGAGGATTTTAATATCAAGTTATTGCAGATGCCCTAACCATGATCATCTAAATTTCTCTTGATTCAGGAACCGAGATTGGAAAATTTCACGTCATTGTGCTACTTAAGAAATTTGACAGAGAGAAATAAACCAGAGGAATTATAGGCTAGTTAGCCTAACATCTGTTGTCAGAAAATTACTGGAGTCTATAAATAAGGCTAGGGTGACTGAACACATATATGGACTTCCAGAAAGCATTTGCCAAAGAGACTGTGAGCTAAAGATGTTGAGGCTGATAGAATTGAGGACAAATTATTGACCTGCTTAGGAGATTGGTTGAGCAGCTGGAAGAGAGGAAGGATAACAAGAAGGTACACTCATTGGCAGAACATGACTAATGGTGTTGCACAGGGATTTTTGTTGGAGCCTCAACTATTCACTGTTTCTATTAACAACTTGGGTGATGGGATAAAAAGCCACATATCCAAGTCTGTCAATGAGACAAAGATAGGTTGCATTGTAAGCAGTGTAGATGGAAGCGTAAAATTATTAATATTAATAAATTAAGTGAATTGGCATAACTGTAGCAAATAGATTTCAGCGTAGGCTAATGCAAGGTTATCTGTATTGAGCCTAAAAAGAATTGGCCAGAGTACTTTTCAATTGGTGAAAAGCTAGAAACAGTGAAGGTCCAAATTAGGACCTGGAGGGTCCATATACATAGTTCATTAAAATGTCATGGACTTGTACAAATAATAATGAAAAAGGCTAATAGAATGCTGCCCTTTATATCTAGAGGACTAGAATACAAAAGGGTAGAAATCATGCCTCAGCTATACAAAGCTGTGGTTAGACCACACCTGGAGTGTTGCGAGCAGTTCTGGGTACCACATCTTAGGACAGGCATATTAGCTTTGGAGGGAGTTCAGCATAGATTTACTACAATGATGACTGGGCTCCCAGGGTTAAGTAAAGAAGATAGATTACACCAACTTGGTTATATTCCCTGGAATTTAGAAGATTACGGGGCAATTGTATCAAAGCTGTCGAGATATTAAGAGGAACAGCTGGGATAGATAGAAACTATTTGGGAAATCTAGAACTAGGGTACATAGCCTAAAAAATTAGAGCCAAGCCTTTCAGGCTTTTTAAACAAAAAAAAATGATATGGCTGGGGAAGCAGTTATAACTCGATGTCGAGGTTAAAAATGCATTCAGTGGCTTCAGCTGACGCAGTGTGGATGGTTGTGATGCCACGAGGAATGGATCTCTCTGGGCAGGAGTTCAGTATATGGGCGATGGCCTGGCTTGAATGACCACAGTCATGATTTGAACTGATCCTCATGTTCCACTTGTGGAGCAAGTGACCACATCTTCCCAAGTCTGTCCTCAAGCGGTTGAGGGCTGTCCAGATTTCCCATGGAAGGTTGAAACCTGGGACTTTACCACTTAAGTTACCAGATTGCAGTTGGTGATTTTAGTCAACCAGGAGGTGTGCAATTGAGAGGTGAGGCTGTCCAGTTTATAGGGTGTGGAGTGTACTTGAGTCGAGGCTACAGGATTTTAGATGAGTTGAGTGCATGGTTGTTTTTTGAGGTCCTGTGTCAATGGGAGTGCTTCATTGGCTATTAGCCAGTGATGTTCTTTGAGGACAATGTTTTCCCTGCGGACATCAGGAAGTTCAGTATGTGCTATCATAGGAAGCCACTCAAGCTGTGCTCTTCTCAACACCCCAGAAATAATCTTCACGACTTCCCAGAGGTGGATATTTACTACGTTTGTGGGGTGGCTCCTGAGCCAGGTTGAGCAGCAGGTCCCTCTGTTGGATAGAGCAGGGCGAGTGAAGCAGTGGGTAGTGTGCATTGGCTCTGCTTCCCAAAGTGGTACCCGCCAGTTTCTGAATCTCTGATGAGATTCACTCTCATCATGACCTTGGCACCAGTGTTCTGGAGGTGTTGTCAGCAGGTCACTGTACAGTCAAGAGTGGTGCCTAGGTATTTTGGCATTGGGTCGTGGGTGGATGGTCAACCACAGAACGGGACATGAAGTTCTTCCCTGGCCTTTGAGTTCTTCAGGCAGGAAGCTAAAACGAAAGAGTTGGCGGTGTTTGGTCAAAGTCACCATTTTCTGAAGTAGGCTTCCCGAGACCATAGATCTTCAGTGAATGTTTTCTCAATGCCCTGAAGTTCTTTAGCCAGGAAAGCCAGGGCCAAATCGTCAGCATATGTGAAGAGCCGTGTCTTTGTGGGAGGGAGGTCACAGGTATATATGCTGAAATGAGCTGGTGCGAGTGAAATTAGGAAACACTTCTACACACAGTGTGGTAGAAGTTTGGAACTCGCATCCACAAAAACTGATTGATGCTGGCCAAATGTTCATTGTAAATCTGACATTGATAGATGTTTGTTATCAAAAGGTACAGTACTGAGGGGTTTGGGGAAATGGCAGGTATGTGCAGTTAGGTCACAGTTCAGCCATAATGGCATTGAATGGCAGAATAGACTTGAAGGGCTAAATCAACCACTCCTGCCCCTGTTTTCCTAGGGTGGGCCAGGAGCCAATGCAAAGAGTTGAAAGAGTATACTGGTGAAAAAGGTCTCTAGAAAAATGGTTGAGAGAACACACTGCCATATAAATGCAGAGTCAACTGGGGGTGTTTAAAAGGGACATAAAAATATACTCCAGAAAAAGAATATTAAAGAATATAGTGAAAGACTGGGGGAATGGGATTGAGAAGATAACAAGTGGGCATGTTTAATAAAATAGCGAAGTGGGCTTGATGGGCTGAACAACCTCTTCAGCTTCCTATATTTCTAGATGAAGTAAAGCACAATAGGGGCAAAGTAATCTATTCCATATGTAAACAGATGTTTCAGCGCTTTAGAATGTAATACTCTGCAAATGTGCGGCTCCGACATGGTGTCAGCACCTTTCAGTCCTGAGAGCAGATGGAGGGAAAAGTTCAAAGGATATTTTTTCCCAAATTGATGTACAGCTACACTATATATGGAGCCCATTCTTGGACAGCAATGCAATTGCGAAACATTCCTGAGCAAAGAGCCTGGAGCACTCCTCAATCTATTAGGGTGCATTACTCACGTCGGTTGCTGCCACTTCAGCTTGGTTTCCTTAATCCAGTAGGAAAGTTAGTTCAGTTAGTTATGACGTTTAGGCTACAGGCTTTCTTTAGGAAGCATAGCATAACATAGCACAGCTATGCCCACCTATATTCGCTGTTTAGTTAGTTATTTCCGTGTTTAATTCCTTTTTTTTTTAAGGCTCAGAAAAACCTTTGCTTCACTTAAAATAAGTGAATAGCACCTCTGGGAAAATGGGCAGCACATGGGTTTAAAAAATATTCCCCATCTCTTAAAAGTTGCGCACACTATGTGACATAGTATGGAAGCACGTATACAGGGAGGTCATTATGTTTATGACTCAGGCAGAAATACCACCACTAAGCCACCAGTCAGTCTTTCCAGACTGGAATCATCGCCGGATGTCAACTCAGTGTCTAGAGAGCATATTGTAGCCTTCACTTGGACAGGCTATCTGGAGTGGTGCCTGAACCCTTCACTTTCTGACTCAAGAGGAGGAGTTACTAAAATGAACTAAAGACTTGCTTCGTTTCGATGAGTAGGGGGGAAAGGACTGAAATCTCAAGGCATCAACGGGTGTTTTTGGATGCGAGTTCCAAACTTCTACCACACTGCGCGTAAAAGTGTTTCCTAATTTCACTCGCACCAGCTCATTTCAGCATATATACCAGTGACCTCCCTCCCACAAAGACACGGCTCTTCACATATGCTGACGATTTGGCCCTGGCTTTCCTGGTTAAAGAACTTCAGGGCATTGAGAAAACATTCACTGAAGATTTATGTTCTCGGGAAGCCTACTTCAGAAAATGGAAACTTTGACCAAACACCACTGAGTTTGTCGTTTTAGCTTTCCGCCTGAAGAACTCGAAGGCCAGGGAAGAACTTCATGTCCAGTTCTTAAGAAAAGTATTTTCTTAAATGTTTATACAATAGCTTCCAGGCTACCACTGGCATTAACAGGAACTGCCGATGTCATTGTTGTGCACCATTATCCGCTGTGTGCGGCCTCTGCAGCTGCGCAGTCAGCAATCGCAGTTAATTAATTAGCTCAAATGTAATTGCAAGTCTCTTTGGAGGCTCTTACCTCAGATGCTTGGATTTCTACATTACACCTCTTTACTTTGGAAGTTGCTGACTGAAGGGCCTCAAGAGGCAGGCTGTTGACTGGCCTTTTGACCAAGTTGGTTTTCCTTCCTGCCCTCACAAGGATGTCCAGGGATTGTAATGATCCATCTCAAGTGATGGTGTACCATGAAACAATGACTTGACATCAGCAGTGGGCTGAATGTGATGGCAGATGTGACATCCAGAGGAAAATGAATTGGTGGGGTGGCGGGGGGGGGGGGGGGGGGGGGGGGTGGCGGGTGGGGCGAGGTGGTGGTGTGGGTGTGATCAGAGGAAGTCTGCATGTGGAGGATGGATCACAGTTAGTGCCCAGGTTAACGAGCATTCAAACTTAGATATTAATCATTGTTGGTTGGTGGTCCAGTCTCTCACACAGTTGGGAATGGAGAGGGTTTGGGTGGGTGCATGAGGGATGATTCAAGATTTGGGTTGAGGGGATGTAATCCATGAAATAAATATCGGGATCATTTCCCATCAATCCCTTCCATTCCCCTTCTCCCGCCCCCCCCCCTCAACCACCGCCAGCCCACCACCACCCCCAATGATGCTTTCCTTGTCATAATAGTAAATGGGATTGGAACTTTTTGACTTTGCCTAGTACTTGTATTGGGGGAGGTGAGTGAGTGACTGCAGTTTTAGATTACAACTGCACACCAACATCTGACACCGTTTTTATTTAAAAACAGTTACAATGACTCCTTTCATATCCTCAGGGTCATTGCTCTGGCACAATGTCTTGGTTGTTATGAACCTCTTTTGGAGATGTTATTTCCTTTAACTAAATCTTTAAAAGTACATGTAAAAGATTTTGGGTGAGCAACATCACACTTTTTGCAATTCAAAAAAGAGTTGCATGAAATTTTATATATTTTTTTAACCTTAAGGCGTTGTTATCTCGTCAAGACACGCTTTGGAAGAACATCTTGTAATTGAGAAGTTGTGCCCTGCTGAATGTGACAGAGGGCGAAAGAGATCTGTGCATTTCAGGGCCTGACCTATTGTACAAGCTTTCAAGTTGCTGGCTGGAAATGTTCTGCGAGTGGCCATTTTGTGTAGACCTTTCCCATCATGTGACATTGCGAAATGCCACTCCTAGTGTTACACAAATTCGTGTCTCATGATGTCATGGGGCATGGACCCGTTCCACCAAAATGTCTGCTACCAGATACCCTCTAACCAGCGTCATTGAAGCAACAATTGCCATTGAGATAGTTAACCTTACAAGCACAACGCCATGTCACCAGGGCAGCTTCTCCTTGGGCTGGGGTTGTCAACTCTGAGTACGCAACCAGATACCACCCACTCCCACAGTCTCAATACATCAATCCTTGTGGCACACTCACTCACCAATTGAATAGTGAACACACCCAGTTATCCAATTGAATAATCCTTTTCTGTTGGTTAATGAACCATTTTTTTTCCAATCTCGAGCTATTTTTATGAATTAATGAAAATGTTCAAAGAAAATGAAATGAAAATGATGATTCCTTTTAATGTCCTGCTATCACTCTTTGGATTGCTCTTCATAGTGTCCTGGAGATTAATCTTTAATTCCTCAAGATTCCTACTGAGAGTTGGCAACCCTATCTTAGGCAATGGGTGAGCCGAGAACCAAATGAGTGACTTTGCACGATCATGTCTATCTAAATGTTTTTGTAACCCATGGTTCCTACACGGTTTTGGGAGATGGGGCTTTTGGGGCACTAGCAGCAATGAAAGGGCTGCTGCTTACCTATACAATAGCACAATATTTCTCTCAACTGTTTTGGCACAATGACTCCTCCAATACAACATCCTTTGGATATCAAAGAAGTGAGGACCAATGGTCATGGATGTCTCCATTAGGCAGAGAGGGTTGACCAGGAGCAAGATAAAAATATTCCCCTTGGACAACCCTAAGGCTTCTGCTCAGCCATTCCAGGTGTGTTATTGAGGTGGCCTCTAATTTGCGTGGGAATTTGCCCCTTGTTGGGTTTTGTGCAGCCTTGAAGGCTGTGTAGGTTCCCACAGTGCACCTTGCATTTCCCAGTCACATTGTCCTCCATCTTAGGACCCCATGCTTTGAAATACAAGATGGCAAGTTAATAGAACATGTTCTCTTTAGTTACATGATCGAAAATTATATATTCAGTTGGGTTCAATAATGGTACTGAGGGTACCATGAAGCAGAGGTTTGTTTCAGGCACACTTTGGGGCAGGATTTTATGTTGACCTATCTTCCCCTGGAAAACAGCTGCATGAACTCTGTATTAATCTGTTTCATTCATAGAAATGGGTAGCACCAATAAAATAAAATTTACACAGTTTAATGTGTATTCGGGTGGTGACAGTAGAGCTTTGTGTTTGCAGCAATGGTTTGCACCTTCTGAATATTCAAGTATTTCAGTGAGCTGTCTGATGTGCTGGACCTGGCGTATATGGAGCTGGGCCTAGGAGATGGCAGTGTTGGGCACCTCAGGAATGGAAAGGTCGCCACCTGCTTGTATAATGACATGATATTTTCAGGGGTACTGTTTTTACTCACATACACACACAATGTCAAGATTTTTAAGGGGTAAGGGCTTCAACAACTCTTGAATACCCACACTCATTTAGATCTTTCTTCTCCTTTACCTTTCTCTGATCCCATCCATTCTCCCAACCTTGCCCTTTGTTGTGTTTTTAATATCTCCTCTGACCTCCCCCTTTCTGACCCTGAACAATCACTCCTCAGCAAAGGCCTCAGCTTTGTGCCCTTACACTCCCACTTCAATTAAATATTGAGCTCAGCACAATGCTGAACTGTTAATTTGTCAACTCCACCTCCACCTCTTTTATAGTCAGCAGGCCCTTTCTCCCATCTTCAGAATTCCCATCTTACCTGGATCTTCCCTCTGGCCTATCACCATCTCTAGATCTTTCATTGGGAACTGCCGCCATGATATCGGCCGTCTCAATTTCTCTGCTCTCCTCACTCACTCTAGCTTACCAACCCTGACATTATTATTGTATCTGCTAACAAGGATGACACTGTTGTTATCTGGAGAAACAGCCTTTACCTGCACAGGCTGAATGTCAACTCTCTGACACCTTTTAGCTTCCCAGGGCCATGCTTCCAGCACCCAACATCTAGGTATCATTTCCAAGACTGTTGCTGACCACAACTCTTCTGGGGACATTTCCTGCACAGCCTCCAACCATTAAAACTATGTTAAAAGTATTTTTTAAACTAGGTTTGGCTTTCTTCCTCTTTAATTCTGTATATTTCTTGTGTTCACTGACTTTGGCCAATGCTGTAACGCATGTGCTCTCCAATCAGCAGCATGCTGTACATCTCTCCTGATTTTCATTCCTGTTGTCCACTTCACACTTGGCCAAAGTCAAAATGACTCCTCAAGCCCCCAGCCTGGTCTGTCCAAATTGGACGTGCCTTCTTCCAATAAAGCTTTTTTTTTTCATCTTTAAAAAATTATCTAGCCAGCCACAAACAGCTGCCGATCTCTCAGCATGTTGTGTCCCTGATGACCGTCCAGCATAGAGTCTTGCTGCTGTGGTCCACAGCAATAGAGCCAGTGCTTTGTCAATTGGGAAATTGTGCCCTGGCCTGAAGCTTATTTTTTTTCCCCTCTGAAGCCATTTAAAACATTGAGCTGAGAGCCATAAATCTGCAATCTCCCTGCTTATCCGTAATTACTGAGTTCCACTGCAAGAGGTGCTTTTTTGGCAGGAAAATGATTTCCATATCTAGTATGCAACTCGGTTTAATTCATGATGTTTGATTTGAGCTAAGATGCATTGAGTGTTACAGTAGTAAAGACCTGAGGAGTGTATTTTCAATTCTCTACATCCCAGTGCAGTGATACTTCCCCATGGAGCATAGGTTGGGAAACTATGCACTTGCAGCCAATGCATTTTGAGAGTAGGAAATCAGACGATTTACATTCTAGTTTCACTCTGGCAGGCATTTTAGAAATTTCCCCATGGCAATTAAAACCAACAGGAGTGATGATTGCATCTAAATGGTACCAGTCTTTGTTCAGTGATACCTTCTCCTTTGAAGTCAGATGGCTGTGGGTTCAAGCCCCACTCCAGAGACTTCAGTGCAGTATTAAGGGAGTGCAGCGCTGTTGGAAATGCCATCCTTCGGATGAGCCATTAAACTGAGGCTTCATCTACCCTCTCAGCCACGCTAAACAGCAAATTATTTCTGTCTGTCTTCAGTTCCCATCGCAAATTAGGCAAGTGGTATGTTGGCCTTCATTGCAAGAGGATTTGAGTTCAGAAGTAGAGGTGTTTCTTACTGCAGTTATACAAAGCCTTGGTGAGACCACACCTGGAGTATTGCGTGCAGTTTTGGTCTCCCTACCTAAGAAAGGATATACTTTCCATAGAGGGAATGCAGCTAAGGTTCACTAGGCTGATACTGGGGATGGCAAGACTATCGTATGAGGAGAGATTGGCTCGATTGGGCCTGTATTCATTAGAGTTTAGAAGAATGAGAAGGGACCTGATTGAAACGTATAAAATTCTAACAGGTATTTCCCCTGGTTGGGGAGTCTGGAAGCAAGGGCCACAGTCTCAGGATACGGGATAGGCCATTTAGAACTGAGGTGAAGAAAAATTTCTTCACTCAGAGGGTGGTCAACCTGTGGAATTCTCTACCACAGAAGGCTGTGGGGGCCGGGTCACTGAGTATATTCAAGAAAGAAATTGATAATTTTTTGAATATTAGGGGCATCAAGGGGTATGGAGAGAAAGTGGGAATATTGAATGGCGGAGCAGGCTCGAAGGGTTTAATGACCTACTCCTGTTCCTGGTTTCTATGTAACTCCATTTACTAGCTAAAAACAAAAAATGTTGGAAAACTCAGCAGGTCTGGAGCATCTGTGGAGAGTGAAACAGAGTTAACATTTCAAGTTCATATGACTCTTCTTCCGAGCTAAAGAGTAGAAATATGATGGATTTTATACTGTTTAAGAGGGGTGGAGCAGGTGGAGCAAGATAGAAGGTCAGGAATAAGTAGGAGCCAAGGAGAGATTGACAAAGATGTCATGGACACAAGACAAGGGGAGTGTTAATGGTAGTGGTAAAGACTGCCGCCATTAACACTCCCTTTGTCCTGTGTCAATGACATCTTTGTCAATCTCTCCTTAGCTCCCATTTATCCATGACCTTCTAGCTTGCCCCACCTGCTCCACCCCTTCTTAGTATAAAACCCATCATATTTCTACTTTTCTTTAGCTTTGGAAGAGTCATATGGACTCGAAACATTAACTGTTTCTCTCTCCGCAGATGCTGCCAGACTTACTGAGTTTTTCCAGCATTCTTTGTTTTTATTTGAGATTTCCAGCTTCTGTAGTATTTTGCTTTTCTATTTCCTAGCTACTGATTCCATCCCTGTCCCTGGCAACTCTTTGAACCTGAACCCATCCACGCTTATAACCCCTCATGCCCTCCATGCTAATCTCTGCCCCCATCTATCACCCATAATCCCTCATATCTTCCATGCCAACCTCGGCCCCTCCACCCACCCCATGGCCCTTGATACCCTCTATGCCAACTTAGTGCCAACAAATGCCAACCCATGCCCAGCACCCTTTTCCCTTATACCTACCATGACAACTCACCTAGTATCCACCTCAGGACCCATGTAGAGATTAGATAAAATTAAGTTCTAACTGTCTATTGCAGACCACTATACTGAAAAAAAACTCATTCATAAAAGCCCATTTTCTACGTTTACATTCCTTCAACTAAACAAATCCTTATAACAACAGACATTTTATTCAAGTGCACAATCCCTTATAACAACAAGCATTGGAATTCATAGTCCCACTTCAAAGGGTCCATAACCACTTGTAGCTGTCAGTTAAACTGTAAAATGGCAGGGGCCCTACTGTGATAATAAATGGTTGTGAAATCAGTCATGCAACACTAATACTGTAATAGAAACTCTCAGGCTTATGTCAACAGACAGAGTGAAATAGCAAGCAATCATTTGTTTTAAACACTCCAGATATTTTATTCCCAAGATTTAAAGGGCATGACTTTTAAATGCTTTGACAGGTGCTTCTGACAAGTTTGTCAGTTGATTTTGACAGGTCTGTTGACCGTTTCAATGAGCTTGACAGTAATGAGTTTATGCACTTTTTACGCATATTTATGCCTACTTTTAACAATTCCAAAGGGTACCTGACCTACTTCAAAAAGGCACCTGACCTCACCCAAAGGTGTCCCAAGACCAAATCCAAAGGGGTACCTTACTTCTACACAGGGGTACCATGCGTATCCAAATGAATCACTAAATTCAGGAATCCTCTTACCTGGTATAATCTGCACACTTTGGGTTCATACTCCCGGCCTACCAAAATCCCACTTCAGTGGAAGACAGCTGCCTCTGTGAAACGCGCCCCGCCCTTTCAAAAACGGGAAGTGCCATGTTCGGGTGGGATTTAGGATTTTCAGTGCTTTCTGCTATTTTCGCCACAACTGAGGGCCTCTCCATCATGATGGAGTCTCTGTACTCTTTGTCTCTCTGTACTGTCTCTCGCTGTTTATACTCTTTCTGTGCTCTTTGTCCTCTGACTCTCTCTCTCTCTTTCTCTCTATACTCTTTCTCTCTGTGCTCTCTTTCCATCCCTCCCCCATTTTGACCCCTCCCACTTTCCTTCCTCTCTTCTCCCCTCCCCTCCCTCCTCTCCTCTCTGCCCTCCTCTCTATCTCTTGCTTGCATCTCTCTCTCCTCTCACTCTCTCTCTCTCTTTTCCCACCTTCTCTGTGTGTACAGCATAGGCTGTCACACATCGGATCATTGTTAACAGGTCTGGAACCAGCTCAATCTGGTCACGCACAGACCCAGCCTACCCAAGTTATACTTGCAGTTGCGCTAAGATGGAGATGACACAAAGTTCAGCAATACAAGAGCTCCCCTGCTGATGAATTCTCAACACAAACACAACTGAATCCAGTTTGTGCATTCTCCTCACGTTAGTAAGATCCAATAGCAGCTACTTAGATTTGGTGTAAACCTCAGGTGCATTGTTTAAATTAGACTTAAATAAAGCATTGCTCAGAAATATTTCAAAGCACTTCATTGCACTGAGCTTTCTTGTAGCACACCGACTCTTATGCCATCAAATGTTATAGTAACACTGCAGCTGGCCTCAACACTGTAAACTCTGTGAGAACAAAGGAACAAGAGGCCATTTGCCATCTCAAACCTATTCCATAGTTCCGTGAGATCATGGCTGATCTCTGAATTAACTCCATAAACCGGCTGTTGCCCCATATCCCTTAACGCCTCTGGTTAAAACATTTTTGTCAGGCAAGTGGGGCAAGGCTTTTGCTCCTGGCCACTATCCACTGCTGGAAGAGTATGTTTAGACATTGAATGAGAACAGGATCTGTGCCAGCCTCAAGAGGCGAATGGCCGGCAAGTAGAGCAGCAACCCAGTCAACACCTTCAGGAAAAGGGAAATAAAATATCATTGTGCATTTGGAAATAAAGCTGCCAAGTCACTGACTATAACGGCTTAAAGGACAGTGGGTGGGATTGCAGCTTGTGTTCTGACCATTCCTTTGTTCTAATGAAAAATAAACAAAAGCTTTCAAAGATTATTGTGGAAATTTTTGAGCAAGTCTGTTGGGTAAAGTTGTGGCTGTTGGTGACCTCACTGCTATCAGGCCAATGTTTCTCAGCAGATAACTAAATGAAGGCCTAGCTTGTTTGCTTCTTCCTCCTACAATCTACAGACTGCTCAAACCCAAACTGGCATCACTTAACTTCTGCTATTTGATTTATCTTTCATTTCTCATCATCTTTTCAACCCTGGTGAGGCCTGTTCTGTGGGCCTTGGCCCTTCACCTTGAGTGTCTTAATAAAAGATAAACCCTTTTCATCAGTTCCACTTGGCAAAGATTGGAAATGACAGGTTGTTCATTCTCCCATTAACTCATCATTTATTCAGCTGTAATTCTTTCTAATCCCATTATGATTTTTCTTTTGTGTGGAACATCTGGCTTCAGTTTTCCTAGCATCGTGCTGATGGATTAATGTTAATTAGTACAGACTTGTAATAATATTTATATATGCTCCTGCCACTCAGCAAACAAATTACTGCCAGCCTATCAATACACTGCACATCTTCCAGCAATATTTTCCATTGGGTATTGAGTTCATGGCAGAACCTGAGAGTTCCTATTTATCACTGAAGCCTTGTTATTTCACCAAGTTTAACCCATTGAGTGCTTGCTTTCTTCACCAATTGTAAATTGTAAAACATGACTGCACAATGTTCAGCACCATTCATGACTCCTCAGATACTGAAGCTGTGTACACATACAGCAAGACCTGGACAACATTCAGGCTTGGGCTGATAAGTGGCAAGTAACATTATTGCCACACAAGGGCCGGGCAATGACCATCTAGAGAGAATCCACAAGAGAATCCACCCATATCCCCATGACATTCAATGGCATTACCATTGCTGAATCCCACATCCATCAACATCCTGAGTGGGGCAGGGGTTATCATTAACCAGAAATTGAACTGGACCGGCCATATAAATACTGGGCTACAAGAGCAGGTCAGAGACTGGAAATTCTAAGGCGAGTAACTCAGAGTCACGGAATTTTTTTTACAGCGCATAAGGGGGCCATTCGGCCCATCTGTCTGCATCAGCTCTCCGAATGAGCAATTTACCTAGTGCCATTCTTCTGCCTTCTCCCTGTAACCCTGCACATTCTTTCTCTTCAGATAACAGCCTAATCCCCTTTTAAAAGCTTCGATTGAACACTCCACCACACTCTTAGGCAAAGCATTCCAGACCTTAAACACTCGCTGTGTGAAAGGGCTTTTTTCTCATGTCACTTTTGCAAATTCCTTTAAATCTGTGCCCCCTCCTCCTTGATCCTTCCACGAGTGGGAACAGTTTCTTACTATCTACTCTGTCCAGACCCCTCATGATTTTGAATACCTCTATCAAATTTCCTCAGTCTTCTTTTCTCAGAGGAAAACAGCTTATTTTCTCCAAGAAAGTCCCAACTTTGCCAACCTTACTTTATAAGTGAAGCTCCTCATCCCATTCTTGTGAATCTTTTTTGCACTTTCTCCAATGCCTCCACATTTTTCCAAAGTGCGGCACCAGAACTGGTGCAATAGTCCAGCTGAGGTTAACCTAGAGTCTTATGCAAGTTCAACATAATCTCCTTGCTCTTGTACTCTATGTCCCTATTAATTAAGCTTAGGATACTATAGGCTTTATTAACGACATTTTCAACCTATCCTGCCACCTTCAGTAACTTATGCACATATACACGCAGGTCTCTCTGCTTCTGCACTTCCTTTAGAGTTGTACCCTTTATTTTATATTGTGCATGTTTTTCCTACCAAAATGAATCACTTCATATTTCTCCCCATTGACCTTCATCTGACACCCATCTGCCCATTTCACCAACTTGTCTGTCTGAAGTTCTATACTCCTCACAGTTCACAATGCTTCCAAGTTTCGTATCATCTGCAGACTTTGGAATTATGCCCTGTACACGAAAGTCTAGGTCATTAATATAGATCAAGAAAAGCAAGGTTCCCGACACTGAGCCCTGGGGAACTGAAGTACAAACTTCCCTCCAACCCGAAAAACACTGATTAACCACTACTGTCACTCAGCCAATTTTGTATCCATGTTGCTATTTTCTCTTTTATTCCATGAGCTATGACTTTGCGCACAAATCTGTTGTGCAGCACTGTATCAAATGCCTTTTTGAAGTCTATGTACACCACATCAACAGCATTGTCCTCAACAACCCTCGCTATCACATCATCAAAAAACTCAAGCAAGTTAGTTAAACACAATTTTCCCTTAAGAAATCCATGCTGGCTTTCCTTAATTAACCTGCATTTGTCCATGTGACTATTAATTTTGTCTATGATTGTTGTTTCTATATGTTTCTCCACCACCAAAGTTAAACTGACTAGCCTGTAGTTGCTGGACTTATATTTAAACCCTTTTTTAACACCACCTGACTCCCCAAAGCTTGTCCACCATCTACAAGGCACACGTCAGGAGTGTGAAGGAATACTCCCCACTTGTCTGGATGAGTACAGCTCCAACAACATTCAGAGCTCAGCACCATCCAGGACAAAGCACCCGCTTAATAATCATCCCATCCAGCAACTTAAATATTCATTCCTTCCATCACCGGTGCACAGTGGCTCCACTGTGTACTATATACAAGATGCACTGTGACAACTCACCAGTGCTCCTTTGTCAGCACCTTCCAAACATACGACCACCACCATCTAGAAGGACAACGGCAACAGACACATGGGAACACCACCCCATGCAAATTTCCCTCCAAGCCACATACCACCCTGACTTGGAATATCACTCTTCTTTCACTGTAGCTGGGTCAAAATCCTGGAACTCCCTCCCTAACAGCACTGTGGGTATTCCGACACCACGTGCTACAGCGGTTCGAGAAGGCAGCTCACCACCACCTTCTCAAGGGGCAGTTAGGGATGGGCAACAAATGCTGGCCTTGTCAGTGACGGTCGCATCCCATGAAAGAATTGTGCCCGTTCTTAACCCTCCCCTCTGAACACCGGTGCCGTGCATTTGAATGGGATGGAGCAGGGAAGGGAGTGGTGCTAAACATTTAAAGCAGCACTTCTCCTTAACATTACAACAGTGACTACATTTCATTGGCTGTAAAGCAGTTTGAGGTGTCCTGAGGTCATAAAAGGCACTTTAGAAATTTTCTTTCTTTCCTTTTGATGGGCAGTAGATGGTTAGGAAAGGAATTGAAGGTCATTGGGATGTGTGGATTGAATAGCCCATGGAACACTATCACTCCTGAGGGAATTGTCAGCGTGGAAAGGGTTGTAGATGTGTAGGAATTCTTTGATTGTGCATGATGTATGTAATGACCAGGCTTCACAGGTTGAATGTTGTATTTTTCTCTTATTTCATGCATTCTTACCTCTTGTTGGCCACATATTGCCCTGTATGTATTCAGAGATGGATCTGGCTCTGGTATGATCTTTTCCACCTAGGTTAATCCACTCCATGTGGTAGCCATTTTGGAGAACCAAGGCAAGTTGCTCTGAAAATGCGCCACCTGACAGCCGCATTGCCGGCAAAGACCTGCGGATGAGCTGCCTAACTGCTACCTTAGTGAAAGAATTAAGTGTTTGATGGCCAAGAGGTGGAAGGAGTTTCCAAGTATGTTAAGAGATAAATGATGAGAAATTCAAAAATTCAGAGATGGTAATAGTTCTTTATCAGTATCACCTTGGCAAGACCTGACCATCAACCCTGTATAGCTGCAATCTACATCTAACCTTTATCTTTTCTAGTTGGCACAGGTGCGTGGTGTACCCAGAGGAATGTACGACGGTCCAGTGTATGACCTAGGAACTCCCAAAGCAGGAACCCCTTCAGCATCAGCCAAGACATCTCCTTCCAAACAGCCCCAACCAGTTCGAAATCTACACCAATCTGGCTTCAGCCTTTCAGGTAAGAACTCAGCACCAGTAGGCCCATTTCTAACTCGTGATAATCCAAATGGATGTGATTCTCCCATTAATGTACCATGGTATATTATTCAAAGGCAACAATAGCCAGTGGGACAGCATGATGGGATTCCTGTCACTTTAAGAGAACATTGGGCTCTTGTCAGTTGGGTGGTGTACCGGCATATTTATGGCATACCTTTTATAAATCATTGCTTTGACCTTGACTAGATTATTGTGTCCCACTCTGGGGACCACACTTTTGGAAGGATGTAAGAGGCTGCAGAGAAGTGATAAGTGGTGCAATTTGGAATCAGAAATGAGGGAAGTCTTAAACTAAGTTGTACAATTTTAAAGGGGGTGCGGGAACAGAAAGACTTGTTCGGTTAACTTACATTTTGAAAGATGGCAAGAAAAGTTAGAAAAGCTGTTTAAAAAAAAAATCCTTAGCTTTCATAAGAGAGGCATAGAGTGCAAAAGCTAGGAGGTAATGGTAAACTCTTATAAGTTGCTGGTTAAACAGCTGGACTATTGTCACCAGTGCCCCATTTTATAAAGGATCAAGGCCTAGGGGATGATTAAAGGGAGATTTACTAAATTGGTACCAGGGGGGTCCAGTTATATGGAGAGACAAGAAAAGCTAGGACCATCTTTCTTAAAGCAAAGAAGATTATGTGGAGATTTAATAGAAGCCTTCGAATTTTTTGAGAGGTTTTGACAGCGTTGCTGGGGAGAATATTTCTACTGATTGGACGGTCAGTACTGAGAGAACAGAGGTTTAAGATAATTAGCAAAAGAATCGCTTGGAAGATGAGGTGGAATTTATTTACTCAATGAGTTGCTATGACTGAAAGTTAATAGTTCCTTTCAAAAGAGAATTAGATATATAATTGTAAACGAGAAATTTGTAGGGCCACTGGGAAAGAGTGGGGGAGTGGAACTAATTGGATAGCTTTTTCAAAGAGCTAACACAGACACAATTGGCTAAGTCAATAGATATCAGCTCTGAGAGGGAAGGTACTTTCTCTGTTTTGAATGGCAGAAGTGCTTTATTGAGGCCTTCACTAGTTGAAGGGAAGGGGAGAGCCTCTGAGGGCATTATTGTGTATGGTGAAAACTTGAGGGATGGGAGGTCTTAAAAGGACAGGTAACCTGGGAACTGTCCCAGTGGAGCTGTGCTAGCTTTGGATCATTCCCCATGGTTTATGAAGGAGAGTTTGGTTTGAAGAAGGATTGATCTGCTCCAGGCTTTGGTGAGTATTCTTTACTTTATATAGAAATGAAATTTTAAATATGCTGCTTTACCATGAAATTCTTTTTCTTTCTCCTCCCCCTCCCCCTTCACTTTTGTCACTCTGTGCAAAACATAATGGAGTGTGAAGGCACACTGTCGCTACCTGACACATCAACCCTGGACTTCATGTGTGGGGGCCTAGAAAGGATTGGCAGGCCCTTGGAAGCATGTGGCTCCATTCTCTCCTCAGCTGACATCCATACCTTCCTGCACTGGATAAAAATCAAGAGCATTATTTCTGGCTAATTCCCCCCCACCACCCCCCTTCCCCTTCCCCCCCCACCGTCAGCTCCCACCAACTCCCTCCCCACTCGCCTTCACAGTACTGAGGCTAATATTAGTGTCCCAACTGTTGACCCAGCTGAGATCAGCTAAGTCTCAGCTCTGCGCAGCTCAGTATCACACAGTGCAGTCAATGCATTTATCCATTGATCCATTGCCATAGTCGCAAAATGGTTTTGAAGTGGAAGAATATTCTGTCTGATGCAAGATTTAATTTTTCTTCAGCTAGTGCGTGGCCTTCATTCTCCTCTTTGGTTAAAGTTTTATTTTAATTCAGGACTTGGTAGAAAGTACTAAATTAAAAAAGAATAACATCCAAGTTTAAAGTTCAAGGGTTGGCTTCTGAATGTTTCGAAGGAATGCCTCGGTGCGATATGTGGTGTTAGCCATGTGACCATAATCAGTTGGTATCAATGTTTTCCTGTTGGCTCCTCCATCTTGACCACTTTAATCATGCTTCAAGCCTTTGCACGTCTGCAAAAAATAACACTGTGATATTGCACTGCAGAAGGATTAATCAAACTAACCAAATAACTCATTAAATACTTTACAGTTAGAGTTACGGGAGCAGATTTTGAGGCCAACAGACTAGCGGAAATGGGTGGGGTTGGTGGGTAGTCGTCATGAAGTTGGCGGAAGAATGGCCTACTGCACCGTTCCTGTCATCACTATCGCCATAGCAAACTTCCGCCTGGATTACCTCCGAGTGGCCACAGCAGCCGCTTGATCCTTTTTAATGTGTGAGCCGGGATTCTATGATATGGATGGGGAACCAGCCGAAGGTGGAGTCTGCGGCTAATTGCTACATGCATTTCCATTGAGGAGCAGGAGTGTTTCTCTGGGCTCTGCAAAAACTGCTACTGCTCAGGGGACACGTACCCCAACCGAGAAACCGAGACCGCCACTGCCTCCCTCCCTTCCCCCCCCCCCCCACCCTGCCCCTGCCTCGCACCTTCTCACAGACTTATCTGCTTATGGGTTTGAGCCTTTTGATATTGCATCAATGCGGAGCTGGAATCATCACCTGTTGAATACCAATGAGGATTGGGTTTCCCACTGGGGCTTTCAGGCAACCGGTGATCGCAGCTTCACTGACTGGTCAACTGAGGGGGGAATCCACCAGAGCAGTAATTTTGTTTGAACATCGCTCCTGTGAAATGTCTTGGGATATTTTACTGCGTTAAAGATGCCTTGTGAATGTTGTTGATGTTTGTGTCTGTTTTTAATGAGAATGAAATTTAGACTTTTTTCATTAAAATTATTCAAAATGCCAGAGAGTACTCTGTGAAGCAATCATTCGATGAACAAACAATATCACCAAAAGTGATCATTTGAAGCTGTAATTAGAGGATAGTCTTGAGCCCTTCAGAAAATTGGCCATTTGCCGTTGTCAATTAAACATTTCCATTCATTTCAATAGGAAGAACTACTGATGGTTTTACAAAACCTAATGCAGGTATGGAACAATCAAGTTTAAAAATCAAAATTACTTGTGCCTTGAGGCAAAGAGAGACTTTTTTTTGTGAATACAACTGACTGTATTTAATCTACTGAAATAGATTGGACACACACCAAGCAAACATCGCCCATTTACCCCACACTCCAACTCCAGTGTCTTTATTGTAAACTGGTGGGGGGTGAAGTAATGCAGAAAGTTTTAGCAAAGAATTACAGACAATTTCGTATATAATTTTAAGAATATTTTGACATTAGCCCTTACAGAGAACCAGGCAGTGATCATTGTGCCTTTAGCTAATATGTTTACTGTTTCTGGGGTCTTTGCTTTTTTTAATCACACTAAACCTTCCTGCACAGCACAAAGCTTCCGTTGTAATGATGCATGGTGCTGATGGGTGAATGGCTTAGCTTCCCTAACTTTTAGTTGCTACTTTCCCTTTTTTAGTCTTTTTTTTAATATATGGATCTTGGTTCTGGTTAGGGTGAAGAGTTTGTATGGGGAACGATGCACATTCTCCCCACCCAGTATCAATATCAAGCACTTTCAGGACACTTCTCGGACAGGCGAAAGGCTGAGTGATGTTCTTTCTAACCCTACAAACCTCATTTGGGAACCCTTGCTGTGCTTTAGTGCCCCTCCTATCCCAAACCTCAGGAAACCACCTCCGACTGTACACTTCCCACACAGCCATTCCGATTGTCTGGATGATCAGCCAACAGCTCTAAGCTAAAGCAGTAGCCGGTTTTGCAACTGCACCAGCCCACAGGACATATACAAAGAGAGAGATTTAAATCCCCACTCCCTGTAGAGGGTAGGCTCCGTTGCACCACCTCAGTGCCCCCTGTGTTTATCCAACTGATCCTGTCAACCCATATGTGTCAAAATAGCAGCAGTATTGGCTAGAGTGAGCTGGGAAGTGGAAGCTGATGCTTTCTGCAGTTGAGAGTATACAGCGGATGCAGGAAATGTAGATTTATGATTGAGGTCAGCAAACAAATGAAGTTGGAGGCGAAGGCGTTAGGAAGGAGTGTAACCTTCCTCTGACCCTTTGTCATGCTCTAAACTGAGAGAGGTCACATGACCTGTTACCAGTCAAAGAGTGGCTGCTTTCTGCTTTGTTTATTAGCATTTGCTGGTTGCTCGGCAACTTTGTTTAGTGGTTAGTGACGGACTTGTCTTCTATGTGCAGAAGGATGGCGAATGGGGCGGGGAGGGGTGGATGCAGCTAAGATGGAAGGAGAAAGAAAAATTCATCCTTGCTAACTGTAGGTGGATGCCAAAGGTGATGGGGATTGGGAAAGGAGAGAACAGGGGAGACATCATCTTAAAGATGCCTTTGCTGCCTTAAGGTGCCTGGCTCACTCACATTAATTGATGTCCATTGACTGAATTGCTGCTGCAAAATTGGGACATAAACCTTGTGTGTGCTGTCTACAGTTTAACAAGTCACGTAGAGATGTCATAGTTGAGCAAGATTAATCACTGACTCGACGCAAACCTGACTGACCTTATCAAGGACAAAAAAGCTGGCGTTCGTTGTGTGTGTGTACATGTGGGCGGGGTGGGGGGGGGTGGAAATATTATGTGAGGGGAGAGAATATAGAATTGTTAGTATCCTTTGGGGGTTTCTGTGTGCTTCATGCCCATTTTGATCCTCTCGCTTTACAGGGGCTCAGGTGGATGACGGCCCTCGTCGCAGTGGTCACCGCATTGTCGCACCTCCTGGTGGCCGCTCAAACATCACCTCACTCAGCTGAAGCTCACAGTGGGAAAGGAGAAAGAGAGAGGGGGAGAAGAAAGAAATTGTGCTGTAATGATGATGTATTGCAAAGAAAAGCAAAAAAGATAATTGTGTTTGTCCTACAAAAAAAAGCAAAATAAATGGTTACTTTGGATTGAATATAAACAGTGCCTCAAGCCTTATTGATGAGAAATGCTACTTTGCCGTCGCTTTAAGAATGTCTTGTTTTCATTTATTTAGCCTTAAGCTGTCACAGTTTACAAGTTAATAGTAAGGATGCAGAGATTACAGTTTTTTTTCTATTAATTTATTTTCACAATGTTACCCCACCCTCTCTCCAATAGTCCCTGCTGTCCATCGCAAAATAAATACCTTTTTTGCAAGCCTTCTGCTTCAGTGTAGTGACAATTTGGGGCAAAATAACCATGGGTTACACTGTTTAATGTTTCTCTCTCTCGATTGAAATGTTGGCTCTTACTTAGTATCAAATGTGATCATGTCTTTTTTGAGGGAATTCTGTTTTTCGGTCTTTAATTCAAACGCAAGTATTCACGTGGTGTAACTGTCCCTCTGGAAGCGTGTCAGGCAAATATTTCTTTCCCTGTTTCCAGACAAATTGGCTTTGCTGTAAATTGCATCGGCTCCAGCTTCAGATTGCCATGCCGTTGTGCAACTCTGTTGATTTTTCTTGAGGTTTCCCGGGCAGCTTTCTTTTGAAGGCAGTCGTCACCCCCCCCTCCCCCACCAATGATTAAGATTGCAAACAGCCCACTTTTCCTTGAGTGAAAGTTCATGTGACATTAGGAATTAGTGCAACCGCCACAGGCTATAGGTCACCACAACATAATGCCCATTACCATCTTTGCAGTCTGCTGCCAGTTCACTCTCACCAGCTCTTCAGGTCAGAGGTTGCTGGGCGATGATTTACAGAAGCTGCTAGGCATTTTCCAAGCCTGCAAAAAGCAGTCATTGTCCCTAGAGTAAGGCAGGAAGTGCTTAAGCCCTTCAGTAGCACGTTCCATTGATAAGATATCACCATTTCTCAGAAGTTACTTTTTTCAATTGATTTGAACCCAAAATACACGTCAGATTTAGCTGCAGGGACAAAAGGAGTGAAAAAATCGATTGCAACCTAGATAGAGCTCAACAGAACTCGTAAGGATTTCATTAAAAGCTAATGTTGTTTTGCTGTTGAATGAATTGACTCAAGATTCACTCCTTGATGCTGCTAATGAAGATTTATAATAATGTCCACCCACCAAACTACTCAAATTAACTTAATTTTGTCAACTCATAAACCATGCAGATCAGAAAGCCCCACGTTGAATCTCCAGTTTGTGCCGAGTTAATTTGCCTCAGCCGACAGAGTTGGTGTACTTCTAAAATACCCTGAACATCCTTGAATTAGGAAGGAGAATAAGCCGGGATCCCAACACCTCATTGCTATCTTACTGATTCCACTGGGGCAATGTGTGGCAAAGGACAGGGGGGGAAGATCAGGATCAGATTCAACTGTGAGCTCCCGCATGGCTGAATGGTTTCACACTGTCTAGATTCTCACAGGAAGTACAGCCATTGCCTTCTGGAGAGGAGGGGGACAGAATTGTGGAAAAAAATTTGATTGATTCACGGGCTGATCTGCCAAGTTTCCAGTCCGCCCTAAACAAAGTTGTAATTTTTCTTCATAATTTCTTGACAAGTGTCAAGTATTCTGTAATCGATGCATCCTTTTAAAGAACAATAGTCTTGATGTGTATTCATGTTAAACCTTGTGCATGATGCTGAATGTCCTAGGAATTGGCTCATCAAGTCATACATTGCATTACTTTGGAGACCTAAAGTGCTTTCACATTTTTTATTTTGCTGCTTGTCTGTATGTGTGTATACGCGCACACAAACGCGCACATACTACCTCTCAACACCACCCTACTTAGAGACTAACCATGAGGTATTACATCAGTGTGTTAGTATTATCATGACCCTCTCCTTAGCAAGGACTTATTTTAATGAATATGTTTTATACAGCCTTAATACAGTACAAAAGCAGCAGTTTTTTTGAACGCTCCTGGATTATTTCCCTAACCAGCAACGTGTTAATGGAATATTTAGCAATGATATGACTAGGGAGCCCTCAAACAAATGCTTCCGATACTTTATGTTTGTTGGAGTGCAAGCTGTATAGTCAAACTTGTAGCCAGCTTCAATTATAAACATCAACGATAAATCCTATATAAAAAAAAAAGTAACTCACCCCTATGCCCCATACAGCTGGGATGCTGTTATTAAGCGAATAACGTGCCCTTCCCTCCCACAAGCACCTCTTCCATTGTAAACGATGAGCTTGTCAGAGAGAATGGAAGAATAGCACATTGACACGGTGACTAATGTATTCCTTTCGTCAGATTACAAGGAAAGCATGGACGCGAGAGGTCCCACTCCTCCAACAGAACATGGTCTCTTGTGGGATTTGGTGAGGGAAGGCCTTGTTAAAATAGATCCCTGACCAAAGTTTCCCTCACCCCCACCTCCCAAGAATAATTGAGCAAAGCATTACAGTGTCTACATGCAATGGGGCCTTGCATTTATTTAAGTCATATTGTCCCATTTTTTCCTCAGAACTTTCCCAAGATCTAGGAGTGAGATTGATAATAAACCCATTTAGACACAGGGACCTGCGTATATATGTTTTGATTAAAAGATACTTCAAAATATGTCACATTTTAAAATGGAAACAAATGAGGATTGGCGTAGATCACGGTCCCAGTAATACAAAAAGCCACCATGTTTCATGGAGAGCTTGACGAATGGTTGGAATTAAATGTAGTTAACCCTCTCTTGTTAAGTTAGGGGAAGGAACATAATTGAAAGTATGAAACAAACAGGGCAAATTAAAAATAAATTTGACCTTGAGACCTCAAAATAGTTGCCATCTGTCCACCATTTTATCTCATTATTGTGGCTCAATAATAACTGAAGCAGCGCATGTCCCTTGTCCCTTTATCAATTAATTGATATAGCAACTGGTAAAGGCTTTCAAATACCTAATGTTTTTTTTCTTCTTTTCTATTGATGCATTGGAGTGTTTCATTTTACATGCAGCTTACAGACAGCATAATGCAGCCAAGGACTCCAAGTTAAATGGGAGGTGTTTGATTTGGTGTTCCAGGATGTACTGGGTGTGTTGCTGACATCAGCTCAGTTCAAATTTTAAACAAAAACACTAAAATCTCCTGTAGTTAATGAGGTTTGAATAGCTGACTATTTTTAATTATCTTTTTCTTCCAAAAAAAGCCTGTGATTTAAGATGTAAGGACAACTTTACCAAGGTGATTGATGTTTAGAAATTGTTTCTTGTATTTAATTATGTTTGTATCTACAGTACATGTCTTGGACTAATAAATTTATGCAAATATGGCTTCCCAAGGACACACTGTGTTGCGTTTATCATTTTCTTTTTGCCTGCGGTTCAGCTCATTGCAAGCAATTTCCCTGTGAAGGGCAGACATCAGGCACTTTGCCCATTCTGGCAGTTCAAAGGTCTGGTGAAATGTTTCTCTGTAAGCTAAAAATTGGAGAGGAGGGACGGAACTTTTTTTAACGTGCTTGAAATCAAACTCTGGTGCATTTGTTTAAACTAACAAACAGAGGGCACTGTGCTGATCCAATCCGAAGTCATTCCCATTGTGGGCCTGATTTTAGCAGGCAGGGTACTTGCTTCTCGTCTTTCTGACTTTGGGCCCTCTTTTGAAAACACAATTATTGAAGTTCCCAAGGCCTCTTTAGTTTCCACCCACTCAAAAATAGCCTCTGCTCTCTCATAAAATGGCATCTTAAGATCGTGTGACCAGCCATTTGCTGACAATGGTATTCAGTCACCACCCAGTGGACTAACAGAGAAATTAAATTTAATAAAATATACTTGAATATTTATCCAAGACTAGTTAAAAGTTAGCTCTACTCTCTACTCATAGCGTGACCAAGTGCGCATGTAGAAATTAATAAATTAAAACCTAAAATCCAATTGTATTAAAATGTGAATATTTTTACTTGTATCTGCTCTCACTGTCATCCCATTTTTCTCTCATATTTATTTTCATTTAATGTTTTCTAGCAAATATTTTTAAGTTTAAGAAAATGTGCATAATTTGTGCTCCACAACTTATCTAATAACATCATTTAGTTTACACAAAATTCAGTAGCCTGAGTCTAACTGGCAAGACCGGATGTTAAGGATGATGGCAGGATTGAGCTTGACTGAGTTTCAACATGGTTGAATAGCTTGATGACACACACTGTTTGGGATTTTCCATGCCTGTAGGCATCGTGCGTGTTTGGTGGTTGAGCAGACAATATGGCGTGATGGGATTCACGACGGCGTGAAACCAGTTTGCGATCGTCCGCTCAGATCGTCAATGGCGGGCCTCATTTCCCGCCATTGGACGTCAGGAACCTCATTGTAATACATCAGCATTTCATTATTAAGGCAACCCGCCAGGCTCAACCACCGCCCCACCCCCCACCACCCCGGATTGTCCACCGACATCAGGCCGATGTGTTTCAAAGTAGCACAGATAAGCAACGTGCGCCTGGGGAGCTGCACTTCACTCGGGACTTCGAGGTTTGTTTGCCTACCTTGTTTCAGTCAGCACTCACAGTCATCAGCGTCAGGCTTCACAGAAAGCACCACATCACTTTTAGTTGGGCTCACGGGTAGGTCTCTACCTACCAGATAAGCCATATGTGGGTGGCTTTTCAACAGCTGCAGGGCAAGGTCTTGTTTGGGGAAGCAGGGGAAGTGGCCTCAGGCAAGAGAAGAGGCTGCAGGGCGAGGGCTGTACTGGGGAACGGGGGTATCCCAGGGTGTGGGGTGGGGGCACATGTTGATCTGTGCAAGTGACCTCAAGATGGTGAGAGCTGAGGAGGCAGTCTCCAGAGGAGATGAGCCAGATGGGCATATGAGGATATATGCATGAGAGTGAGTGGTGATGTCCCTTGAGCTGGCAGTGAGTGAGATGCCAGTGAGCCTGTGATGGGCTTGGGTGTGAGTTTAGAGTGATGAAATGGTTGTCTTACCCTGGTTGCATGGATGAGATCGTTCATCCTCTAACTGCATCGGATGGCCAACCTCTTCTGTGCAGCATTGGCACTGACCACCACTGCCATCGCCTACCAAGCCAGAGTGGTAATGTAGCTGCCCCTCCTGCGGCCAGAGCGGGGGTAGAACACATCACAGTAGGCCTCCACAGCATCTAAAAGGCACTCGAGGGCTGCAGCCTTCTTGCCTTTCGGGACCATGTCTTCTTTGCTGCAGTCCCGGACTGGAAGCACTGAGCATGGCTATAGTTTAAATGTGCCTGGCGTGATGAAGCGGTGAGGTGATGGCTATAGTGGGCCAGTGAGAGCCCATCCACCATGGAAAGCGTGCGTTTCCCAGGAATGCATAAGTAATGTGGCGGGTTTGAGACGATACAGCGTGAAAATCCGCCATCGCGGCCAGTGGGTAAAGCATCGTTTTACCTGCCCACTCCCGCAGTTAGTGCAAATCTGGGACAATTCCGCTCTCTGTGTTGGTTGATGACCTTTTTGGATAAGGTAGTAAAGGACTGCTGCTATCCAAAGACATGACAGGTACCTCCTTTGAAATGGGAGATCACTGCAACTATTATATTGGTCACTGAATTTTCTTTTAGTCATTTGGTAGTACAGAACTTGAGTATTGCTGAAAAAAGAGACGTGTCGAAGCTTTTCATTTTGCACTCATCAGGACACTTTGCAAGAATACCAATATAAGGGGAAAACAACAACTTATACTGTATAAGAAGAGAGTGCTGATTGGTTGGCAAGTGGATTCTGAATTTTCTTTTGTAGCGGATGTTATGTTGTAGCTAGGCCATTCAGCCCTTTGAGCCTGTTCTGCCATTCAGTTTCCTATATTGAAACAGTGACTACACTTGAAAAGTACTTAATTGGCTGTAAAGAACTTTGAAACAACCTGAAGTCATGAAAGGTGTTATATAAATGCAAGTTTTTTCTTTTCAATTAGATTATTGCTACTCTGTATCAATCCCATTTACCTGCCGTGGTTCAGTAGTCATTAACACCTTTTCCAAACAGAAATTGGAGTCTTCATATACTCAGTTTAAAGTGTTCTTGTCTCAAAAATTGGATATTGAATGTTTCTGACCCAGTTTGACAGCATAGCCACCTGTTGGATTATATGTTTCTTTAACACTGAGGCACTCTCCCAGCTCAGTTTAGTTGCATTTTCCTTGATCTTTGCTTGGACCAATAGTGTTAAAAGTCTTGTTTTTTTTTTAAAGTGTGTTAAGAGTTGGAGTAGAGCAGTCAGCCAGTAACCCAGTAACAGAATGGAAACTTGGTCATCCAGAATACCCCTGCTGGGTAGAACATGTGTCAAGGACCCTAAGTGACCACCAGCATCTGGCTCTGCTCTGATGCCCCATGTTGGACTTTATTGGCCTGCCTGGTGTAGAAGCAAAGGGCTGGTGCTACCTGTGCAACCACAAGCGAGCATGACTCAAAACCTTTAGGAGAGAAGCAACAAAAAGAAAAAATCTCAGTGTAGCGATATTAAAGATACAGAAATTGACTGTAAGCCTAGGTATAATTTCAGTTATACATCGGTTTTCCCAAAATTACCTGCGTACCATGCTCAGATTACAACTTTGTAATAACTACAGCTTAAATTCACTGAATAACACAGAGGATTGATGTTTCAGTTCACTGAGTGACGAAGGATTCAGGTGCCTGTTTACTGCATAATACAGAGCATTGATGGTTCAGTTTACTGAGTAACAGAGGATTGATGTAACACAAAAACAAAAATACCTGGAAAAACTCTGAGTTTTTCCAGATATTTTTGTTTTGGATTCCCAGCATCTGCAGTTTTTTGCTTTTATCAGAGGATACGTGTTTACTTAGTAACAGAGAGCTCCTGGGTTGGTTCACTGAGTAACATAAGAGGCTTGGTGTGCCTGTTCACTTGAGTTACAGAGGATTGATGTATCAGTTCACTGAATAGCACAGGATTAATGTCTTGTGTAACAAGTTTTGTGACTTGTTTCGCTGACCAACACAGAGGATTAATATATGTTTACTGAGTAACAGGATTGATGTGCAAGTTAAGAAGAACATAAGAAATGGGAGCAGGAGTAGACCAGATGGTCTGTTGAGCCTGCTCCACCATTCAATATGATCATGGCTGATCGCCTACCTCAACTCCACTTCCCTGCCTGTTCCCCATATCCCTAGATTCCCTGACAGACCTAAAATCTGTCTATCCCAACCTTAAATATATCCAACGATGCAGCAACCAAAACTATCTCGGACAGAAAATTTCAAAGATTCACAACCCATTGAGTGAAGTAATTTCTCCTTATTTCAGTTCCAAATTATCAACCCCTTATCCTAAGGTTGTGGCTCTATGTTGTAGCCAGCAGAAATAAACTCTGTGTCTACCCTGTCAAACCCCACTTGAGTCCAGTATGTTTTAATGAGATTGCCTCTCATTTGTGTACAATCCAGGGACTATAGGCCAATTTATTCAGCCTCTCATCTGTATCTATCTGTATCATCTCCAATGTAAGTACAGGTGTGGTCTCACCAAAGCCCTGAAAATTGTAGTAAGACTTCCTTATCCTTGTAACCCAATGCACTTACAATAAATGTAACCATTTTTACAAATTCTTTCATAGGATGTGGGCATCACTGGCAAGACCAGCATTTGTTGCCTGTCCCTAATTGCCCTTGAACTGAGTGGCTCACTAGACCATTTCAGAGGGCAGTTAAGAGTCAACCACATTGCTGGCGTCGCATGTAGGCCAGACCAGGTAAGAATGGCAGATTTCCTTCCGTAAAGGACATTAGAGAACCATCGTGTTTTCATGGTCATGATTCCTGGGAATAGCTTTTGATTCCAGATTTTTAAAAATCTATTAATTGAATGTAAATTCCACCAACTGCAGTGGGATTTGAACCCATGTCTCTCTAGATTATTATTCCAGTGATATCACCACTACACCACCATTTGCCTTCCTACTGCTTACTGTAGCTGCATACTAATGATGTGTTTCTTATACAAAGTCGCTTTGAACATCAGCATTTAGAAGTTTCACGCTCTTTAAAAAATATTCTGTTTTTCTATTCTTACTACCAACGTGAATAACCTCACACTTTACTGCATCGTACCCTGGGCTGGATGTAGTCATCGCGGCTGGGGTCCCACCCATTGTTCCGAGAGCAGAGGGTGACTTCACTTCAGTGTCTATGGGACCTAGGCTGCACCTTTTCAGTGGAAGCCAATTAATTAGCTGTCGCTGGGGTGGCCTGTTAGGGACAGACTTTTGCCTCCAGGAGCTTCCGGCCAATCACTGGGCCAGTAGCTTAGCAGCCTCACAGGAGCAACGGACGTGGTGGCCACTGCTGTGACTGCAACTGGAAGATGAGGATGTAATGGAAGGCCAGTGTCTTCACAACTAGGTAAGTGGGGTCTGGGGGCACCGAAGCCAGTCAAATAGGCCTCAGCAAGGTGGGAGTGGTTGGTGAGAGCAGGCAGCGCTGTTGCCACAGGGATGGCCATTGCCATAAGGGATCCCTCCATGGGTCAGAGAGTGCCAAAATAAGAGGGCCCTTGAACCCACAAGAGGCCATCAGGGTTCACTGCACAGCCTCCCTGCATAGCAGAGGTTACCCACTGCTGGTAAAATGCCAGTGGCAGTGGGAAGAGGCCACTTAATTGGCCACTTAAGTGGCTCAGTTCATCTCAGAAAGCCACTCGCCACCTTCCCTGCCATCGGCAAGATGTATGTCATTTCCCCCCACCCCTTGCCATTTTACTGGCCCCTGTTCTTCCCAGCCCACCCCCAGAAGGCTGTTAAAATCCAGTCCTCCATCTGCTACCCTGTTGCCCATTCACCTAATCTGCCTACATCAACTTGTCAACTTGAAAATGCCCTGTTTATCTCTACTCTCTGCTTTCTATCCATTAACCAACTTTCTATCTATGCTAATATATTATCGCCAACTCCATAAGCCCTTATCGTGAATATTAACCATTGTTATGGCACAGCGGTTGGTAAATGCTGAGCTGTTCAAATCCCAGAGGGAAACTTGAAACAACTGCCACAACTATTTTACAAGTTGTATTTATTTTGAGATGCGTGCTTTTAACTCAGTAGTAATAAGAGCACCAAGTCTTATAGGTTTCTTACAAAACTAAATTAAACCTTTGTTAGGTTTATGTAGGTTTACAAATTACTTCCATGATAACTCCTAGCTCCCCTAGTTAATCTAACTCCCAGTTACACCTCCGCTAAGGCAACAGTAAAACAAATGGATTTAAACAGACCCAGGCAAAGTCAACACCCTAAACAGTTGAATTCAAAGTGAGTCTTCTCAGCTTTGGTTCCTTGTAGACAGCAGCTTAAGGCTTAGATGCTGGAGGCTTTTCACACTTGTGTTAGATCTTAAAATGCCTGATGTTACACATAGCCTTCTCTCCTTTAGACACATTTTCCCCTTTGAATGCACATTTCCATTGTTTCACTATGTCTTTGGACTTTACCTCTCTAATAATAAAAATCTATCATAGTACTAATTTTACCAGTAATCTTTGGGAAAAATAAATACACTGTATTTTAACTTTATCTGGCTAAGTGTAACCTTTCATCCCCTCTTTTGAACAAGCTACTCTGGCTTATTTAAAAATGCAAATGTTCCCTTTACACCTTACATTTGAAAATTTCCCACATTTTTACCCATTTCGCATTTCAAACCCAGCTTCCCTTCTTACATCAAAGCCTTCAGACCAGCTGTCTGTAATTCAATTAAAGTCCACACACACACACACATACCACAAACCCATAGACACAGACCCCGCTATTTCTCTACGTTACAATAAATTCTAAAAACATAATGGGCAGGATCTTCCCCCCATTGGGGGGGGTTGTGCGGGAGCAGGTGCGAGCAGGCGGGTTCCCGATCGGTGCGCCCGGTCGGGGACGCACCGCCATTTTACGTGGGCGGGGAATTAAGGCCCGCCCAGCGTGACGTCGGCCAGGAAGTGCTTTGCACTCCCTGTGCGGGTGGGGGGGCGGATTCCTTGTGCCAGGAATGCGCACTTTCGTGCATGCGTGCAAAAGAGTGCACAGATCTCCCTGAGGCAAAGTGCTGCCTCAAGGAGATCGGCTCAGGTTTGAACCATTGAATAAAGATTAGGAAAAAAGTTATTGAAATGCCCCCTCATGTGCCACTGTCATGGGACATGTCAATTTCTTTTATTTATACATTTTACACAAATTTTAATACCCTCATGAAACCTCATTCCGCCCGGTAGATGAGGTTTCATGTTTTTTCTGAAGACCACCTGGGCTCCCAGCCTGCCCACCAACATTAAGGTTGGACGGGCTGGTCCTTTGATTGTTTCAATTACTTTATTAATGGCCTGAAGTGGCCATTGACAGGTCTGAAGATATAAATGATGCAGGGTGATGTTGGGACGCCTGCCTGACATTACCCCACGCCATTTTATGCGTCGGTGAGCGAGCCCCACCACCCCCCAGCTCGCCAACCGGAAGATGCAACCTTATGAAAATTATTATATCTTCCTGATGCCATTTTTGTGGCACCTTGTCAAATGCCTTTTTGAAATCCAACTATACTACTTCTATTGGTTCCCACTTATCTACCATACCATTTACATCTTGGAAAAACTCCACCAAATTTGTCAAACATGATTTCCCGTTTCTAAAGTGATGTTGACTTTGATCATACTATGACTTCTTTAAAACATCCTTAATAATGATTTCCAGCATTTTCCTGAAGACTGATGTCAGGCTAACTGGCCTATAGTTTGTTGTTTTCTCTCTCCCTCCTCCCTTGAATAGTAGTGTTACACTGAATAACTTTTAAAAAATTAATTCACAGGATGTGAGCTTTGCTGGCTGGGCCAGCATTTATTGCCATCCCTAGTTGCCCTTGAGAAGGTGGTGGTGAGCTGCCTTCTTGAACCGCTGCAGTCCATGTGGTGTAGGTACATCCTCAGTGCTGTTAGGAAGGGAGTTCTAGGATTTTGATCCAGTGACAGTGAAGGAACGGCAATATATTTCCAAGTCAGGATGGTGAGTGGCGTGAAGGGGAACTTACAGGTGGTGGTGTTCCTATCTATCTGCTGCCTTTTTCCTTCTAGATGGTAGTGGTCGTGGATTTGGAAAGTGCTGTCGAATAAGCTTTGATGAATTCCTGCAGTGCATCTTGTAGATGGTACACACTGCTGCTATTGTGTGTCAGTGGTGGAGGGAGTGAATGTTTGTGGATGCGGTGCCAATCAAGCAGGCTG
Organism: Cetorhinus maximus; assembly: GCF_964194155.1. Lineage (NCBI taxonomy): Eukaryota > Metazoa > Chordata > Chondrichthyes > Lamniformes > Cetorhinidae > Cetorhinus > Cetorhinus maximus. Next base: position 62,290,867 of record NC_135888.1, on the reverse strand, counting down.
CTTTATCCTGGATGGTGTCAAGCTTCTTGGATGTTGTTGGAGCTGCACTCATCCAGGCAAGTGGAGAATATTCTATCACACTCCTGGCTTGTGCCTTGTAGATGGTGGACCGGCTTTGGAGAGTCAGGAGGTGAGTCACTCGTTGCACGATTCCCAGCCTCTAACTTGCTCTTGTAGCCACAGTATTTATATGGCTAGTCCAGTTCAGTTTCTGATCAATGGTAACTCCCAGGATGTTGATAGCAGGGGATTCAGTGATGATAATGCCATTAATCATCAAGAGGAAATGGTTGGATTCTGTCTTGTTGGAGATGGTCATTGCCTGAAACTTGAGTGGTGCGAATGTTACTTGCCACTTGTCAGCTCAAGCCTGGATATTGTCCATGTCTTGCTGCATTTGGACATGGCCTGCTTCAGTATCTGAGGAGTCATAAATGGGGCTGAATATTGTGCAACCATCAGCGAATATGCCCACTTCTGACCTTATGTTGGAAGGAAGGTCATTGATGAAGCAGCTGAAGATGGTTCGGCCGAGTACACTAACCTGAGGAACTCCTGCAGTGATGTCCTGGAGCTGAGATGACTGACCTCCAACGACCACAACCATCTCGCTTTGTGCTAAGTATGACCCCAACCAGTGAAGAGTTTTCCCCCTGATTCCCTTTGACTCTAGTTTTGCTAGGACTCCTTGATGCCACTCGGTCAAATGTGGCCTTGATGTCAAGGGCAGTCACTCTCACCTCACCTCGGGAGTTCAGCTCTTTTGTCCATGTTAGTACCAAGGCTGTAATGAGGTCAGGAGCTGAGTGGCCCTGATGGAACCCAAACTAAGCATCAGTGAGCAGATTATTGCTAAGCAAGTGCCGCATGATAGCACTGTTGATGACTCCTTCCATTATTGTACTGATGATTGAGAGTAGACTGATGGGGTGGTAATTGGCTGGGTTGGATTTGTCCTGCTTTTTGTGTACAGGACATACCTAGGCAATTTTCTACATAGACAGGTGGATGTTAGTGTTGTAGTTGTACTGGAACAGCTCGGCTAGGGGTGCGGCAAGTTCTGGAGCACAAGTCTCCAGTATTATTGCTGGAATATTGTCAGGGCCCATAGCCTTTGCAATATCCAGTACCTTCAGCTGTTTCTTGATATTACATGGAGTGAATCGAATTGGCTGAAGACTGGCATTTATGATGCTGGGGACCGCCGGAGGAGGCCAAGATGGATCCTCCACTCGACACTTCTGGCTGAGGATTGTTGCAAATGCTTAGGCCTTATCTTTTGCACTGTTGTGCTGGGCTCCTCCACTCGGCACTTCTGGCTGAAGCTTGTAGCAAATGATTCAGCCTGATATGCTGGGCTTCTCCATTATTGAGGATGGGAATATTTGTGGAACCTCCTCCTCCAGTGAGTTGTTTAATTGTCCACTACCATTCACTGCAGGACTGCAGAGCTTAGATCTGATCTATTGGTTGTGGGATCACTTAGCTTTGTCTATCACTTGCTGTTTGGCATGCAAGCAGTCCTGTTTTATAGCTTCGCCAGGTTGACACCTCATTTTTAGGTATGCCTGGTGCTGCTCCTGGCATGCCCTCCTGCAGTCTTCATTGAACCAGGGTTGATCCCCTGGCTTGATGGTAATGTTAGAGTGTAGGATATGCCGGGCCATGAGGTTACAGATTGTGTTCAAGTATAATTCTGCTGCTGCTGATTGCCCTCAGTGCCTCATGGATGCCCAGTCTTGAGTTGCTCGATATGTTCGAAATCTATCCCATTTAGCATGGTGGTAATGCCACACAACGGAGGGTATCCTCAATGTGAAGGTGGGATTTCATCTCCACAACATCTGTGCGGTGGTCAGTCCTACTCATACTGTCATGGACAGATGCATCTGCGGCAGGCAGGTTGGTGAGGATGAGGTCAACTATGTTTCTCCCCCTTGCTGGTTCCCTCACCACCTGCCCCTGCCCCAGACCCAGTCTAGCAGCTATGTTGTTTAGGACTCAGCCAACCTGGTCAGTTGTGGTACTACCGAGCCATTCTTGGTGATGAACATTGAAGGCCCCCACCCAGAGTACTTTCTGCACACTTGCCACCCTCAGTGTTTCCTCCAAGTGGTGTTCAACATGGAGGAGCAATGATTCATCAGCTGAGGGAGGGCAGTACGTGGCAATCAGCAGGAGGTTTCCTTGCCCATGTTTGACCTGATGCCATGAGACATGGGGTCCAATGTCGACATTGAGGACTCCCAGGACAACTCCCTCCTGACTGTATTCCACTGTGCCGTCACCTCTGCTGGGCCTGGTCTGCCTATGGGACAGGGCATACCCTGGGATGGTGATACTAGTGCCTGGGACATTATCTGTAAGGTATGATTCTGTGAGGATGACTATGTCAGCTATTGCTTGACTAGTCTGCGAGGCAACTCTCCCAGTTTTGGCGCCAGCCCCCAGATGTTAGTAAGGAGGACTTTGCAGGGTCGACAGGGCTGAGTTTGCCATTGTCGTCTCTGGTACCTAGGTCAATGCTGGCTGGTCCTTCCGAATTCATTCTCTTTTTTGTGACTTTGTAGTGGTTTGTTGCAACTGGCTTGCTGGGCCATTTCAGAATCAACCACATTGCTGGTGGAGTGGTTGGGACTGTCTGGAGTCACATGTTGGCCAGACTAGGTAAGGACGACAGATTTCCTTCCCTAAAGGGCATTAGTGAACCATATGGGATTTTTTTTTACCATAATCAACAATGGTTCCTTGATCATCATTTTTATTGAATTCAAATTCCACCATCTGCCGTGGTGGGATTCGAACCCCAGAGAATTAACCTGGGTCTCTGTATTCTAGTCCAGCAACAATACAACTATGCCATTGCCTCCCCTCTGATCCTTCTAAGAGCATTCTAGAACATAGGGAATTTTCAAAAATCATAACTGGTGCATCCACTATCTCTGCAGCTAACTCTTTTAGAACCCTGGGATGTAGGCCATCAGTTCCAAGGAATTTGTCAGCTTTTAGTCCCTCAAGTTTCTCCAATGCTTTTTAGGAACATAGGAAGCAGAAGAAGGAGTTGGCCATTTGGCCCCTCGTACCTGCTCCATCATTCAACTAGATCATGACTGATCTTCTACCTCAATGCCATTTTCCCACATTATCCGTTGATGCCTTTAATATCGAAAAATCTGTCAATCTCTGTCTCGAATATACTCAATGATTGAGCCTCCTCAGCCCTCTGGGGTAGGGAATTCCAAAGATTTACCACCCTCTGAGTGAAGAAATTCCTCCGCATCTCAGCCCTAAATGGCCTGCCCCTTCTTCTGAGATTGTGTCCCTTGACTGTAGACCCCATCTCCGCCCCCCCCCAGCCAGGGGAAACATCCTTCCTGGATCTATGTATGTTTGAATGAGATCACCTCTCAATCTTCTAAACTCTAGAGAATACAGGTCCAGTCTCCTCAATCTGTTTTCATAGCGCAATCTCACCATCCCGGGAATCAACCTGGTGAACTTTCGCACTCACACTATGGAAAGTGCATCATTCTTAGGTAAAGGGACCAAAACTGTACTCAATACTCTAGATGTGGTCTCACCAAGGCGCTATACAATTGCATCAAGACATCTTTACTCCTGTACTCAAATCGTCTTGCAATAAAGGCCATCATACCATTTGTTATGACATGGCAGATGATCTGTGCCAGGCAGACCAAATCCACAAGGGAAACTTGGGGTTGCACTATCATAATGGTTATGCAATTTGTATTTATTATGAGAAGATGTGTGCACTGAATTCAGAAGTAATATGTCCACCAAGATTTTAAAAATTAAATTAAAATATTTATTAACAAAATAAAATATTTCAAGCACATACATAAGGCTATAATTACTTACTACAATAATAACTCCTAAAATTCCTAACTAACCTGACTCCCAGTTACATATCCTCTTTAAGGCAATAGTTCAAAATAGACTTTCGATTTAAAACAGAACCAGCAAGTTAACACAATACCCACTTGACAGTGGAATTCCAAATGGCTTTTCCCCAACTTTAGTTTCTTTACATAGCAGAGTCATGCACAAGTGGCTGGAGGCTTCCTTAAGGCTATTTCACACGCTCCAGTTAGATCTTACATGGTTTTCTTCCACATAGCCTTTCCTTCTCCTTTATATATGTTTGTCTCTTTTTAAATGTATATTCCATTGTTCCATATGTCTTTGAAACTAAATCCTCCTCATATTGGCAACTTTCATGTCGCCAATATTGTCAGTAACCTTTGGGGAAAATAAATACACTCCTTAGCCCTGCTTAGCTGGCTAGTTGTAAACAGACTAAGTTCCCTTTGAAATCCAAAAATGCCTTCATTTATCTAAAAATGCAAATTACCTTCATACCTACATGCTAATCCAGCAACCATGTTTACTTATTAGCATTACAAGCACCTAGCTTCTTTTGATAAATCAAAGCTTGCAGTCTACTTGACTCTAAATGTAATTAAATCACGCAAACAGACCCAACTATACTTACCCTCATAAACCTACTTCACAATAAACCAGAAAAATATTATGAAAATTATCGTACTTTCGTCACACATTTGCCTTCTTAATTGTCTGCTGCATCTGCATGTTAGTTTTCATCGGTTTATGAACAACGCCACCCAGGTCCCTTTGGACATCAACACTTCCTAATCTCTCACCATTTAAGGAATGCTCTGTTTTTCTGTTTTTCCTACCAAAGTGGAGAACTTCACATTTTTTCGCATTACATTCCATCTGCCATGTTCTTGCCCATTCACTTAGCCTGTCTAAATTCCATTGAAGCTTCTTTGCAAACCCCTCACAACTCACATTTTCAACTATTTTTGTGTCATTAGCAAACTTGGAAATATTACAATTGATCCCCACATCCAAATATAGATTGTGAATAGCTGGGGCCCAAGCACTGATCCTTGTGGTATCCCACTAGTCACAGCTTGCCAACCTGAAAATGATCCATTCGTTCCTACTCTGTTTTGTGTCCATTAACCAGTTCTTAATCCATGCCAGCATATTGCCTCCTTTACCATATGATCTAATTTTGCTCACTAACCTCTTGTGTGGGACATTATCAAAAGCCTTCTGAAAATCTAAATATACCACATCCATGGCCCCCCTTTATCTATTCTGCCAGTTACATCCTCAAAAAACTCCAACAGGTTTATCAAACATGATTTCCCTTTCATAAATCCATGTTGACTCTGCCCAATCCTACCATTATTTTCCAAGTGTTCAGTTAGCACATCCTTTATAATAGATTCTAGCACTTTCCCTACTATTGATGTCAGACTAACAGCTCTGTAGTTCCCCATTTTCTGTCTCCCTCCTTTCTTGTATAGCGGGATGACAGTTATCCCATTCTAATCTGCAGGGATCATTCCAGAATCTACAGAATTTTGGAAGATGACTACCAAGGAAGCTACTATTTCTACAACCATCTCTTTCAACACTCTGGGATGTAGACCATCTCCTCCAAGTGATTTATCAACTTTCAGTTCCATTAATTTCTCCAGTATTACTTTTTTTTTAGCCAATGCTAATCTCTTTCAGTTATTCATGCTCACTAAATGTCGAATACCCTTTAATATTCAGTTCCTAGCCTTGGTCACCCTGCATCCACATCTCCGTAATGGCAATTAGATCATACTCACTTGCTCCTATTTGTTCCATCAATTAACTTATCTTGTTGTGAATGCTGCATACATTCAGATAGTGTCTTCAATCTTTTTCCAATCTTTCCATACTTTGACCTTATTTGGTGCTGGCCTTTATGCTTGCTGTCTTCTAATTTCGCTTACTACTTTTCTCCCTGCTATTGCCAGCTTTGCTTCTGTCATGTCTGAATTCCCTCTCATGTTCCCATTCAACTGCTAAACTAGTTTAAACTCTCCCCAATAGCACTGGCAAATCTCCCTGAGAGGATATTGGTCTTGGTCCTATTAAGGTGTAACCTGTCCTCCTTGTTCAGATCCCACCTGCCCCAGAATCAGTCCCAATACCTCAGAAATCAAAAGCTACCCTCACTTCCTCCACCATCCCTCAGCCATGCATTCATTTGCTCTATCTTCCTATTTCTGTACTCATCAGCACATGGCACTAGGAGTAATCCTGAGATTATTGCCTTTGAAGTCCTGCTTTTTAGCCTCTTTCCTAGCTCCCTAAAATCTCCTTTCAGGACCTCACCCTGCTTTCTACCTATGTTGTTTATACTGATGTGGACCATGATCTCTGTTCACCTTCCCCCATAAGAATGTCCTGCAGCTGCTCAGTGAAATCCTTGACTCTGGCACCAGGGAGACAACATACTATCCTGGACAACTATGGCGGTAGAAGTGCCTGTCTGTCCCCCTAGCTATTAAATCCCCTATCACGATTGCTCTTACACTCATTTTCCTCCCCAGCTGTGCAGTTGAACCAGCTGTGGTGCCATGGATTTGGCTCTGGCTGCACATCTCTGAGGAACCTGTGTCTAAAACAGAAAACCAGTTAGAAAGCGAGATGGACTCAGGGGACTCCTGCACTACCTGCCTGCCTGTTCCTCCTAGACTGTCTGGTGGTCACTCATTCCCTCTCTACCTACTCTCTCTTAACCTGCGGTGTGACCACTTCCCTAAAGATACTATCCACACAGTTCTTATCCTCACAAATGTGCCACAGTGACTCCAGCTGTCGCTGGAGTTCCAAAACCAGAGTCAAGCTTCCGCAGCTGATGATGCTTGCATAAATGGTCGTCTTAGTGACGGAAATCATCCACGACTTCCCACACGTTACAGAATGGGCATTCCACGTGGCTGAGCTGCCCTGCCATGACTTAACATTACTTTACAGACTATTTACTGGAGACTAGAAAGTAGAATTACTCACCAGCCACTCACCTGTCAGCTCCATTCCTTGTGCATTCTCTTGTAATTGAAACCTTACCAGTCTAAAATTAATAAACATTACCATTTAAACATAGAATAAAGTAGAATATGCACCTATTTCTTAGTTCCCTTTTGCTGGTTTCCCTTAGCTATAAGAAAACGACTTGAGCTTTTTACGTTTTTTTTAAACTGCAGATAATTTACTCACACTCCACACTTGCCAATCAATCAACTTACGGGATTCCTGTGATGTCACTGATATGTTTTCACCTCTTTCCACGTTCAGCACAAACTCCAACTGCTGCTGCTCTCTGAGTGCTGTTCCTCCCAGAGGTCCACCTTGCTCCAGGCTCTGGTGAAATTTTTTATCTTAAGTTCTTCACTCTTACTAGCTACTTGGTTACCCACTATTTCTGGTATGTATAAACATATGTTAAACATATGTATCTTGAACATTTTAAATTGCTTCTTTAAATGTTTCCCAACATTCATTTATTGTCATACCTTTTGGCCTATTTACCCAATCATTCTTATCCAACTCTCCGTTCATACCAATATAATTGAATTTGTCTATATTTAAGATTCTTGTTTGGAACTGGAGGGTGTTGCTCTCAAACTTAATATGGAATTCAACTGCATTATGATCACTTTTTCCCAGAGAACCTTGTAGCATGTGATTAGTAATTAAACCTGCCTGAATGCACAATACTAGATCTAAAATAGCTTTATCCTGGTTGCTTCCACAACATAGTGCTCAAGGAAACTGTCATAAAAGCATTCTACAAACTCATCTTCCAAATAACCTTTGCCAATATGATCTGTCCAACCTAAATAAAGATTAGTCTCCAATGATTATTACATTGCATTTGTTACAAGCTCCAATTATTTCTTGCTTAATGTTCTGTCCAATGGTATAACTACAGTTAGATGATGTATAAACTGCTCCCACCAGTGTTTCCTGACCTTTGTTTCTAATTTCCACCAATACTAATTCTACTCCCTGGTCTCTGAGCCAAGGTCCTTTCTCATTACTGTCCTTATGTCATCCTTCACCATTAGAGCTCCTCCTTTTCTATTCTGTTCGTCTTTTTGAATTGTTATGTACTCTGGAATATTTATTTCCCAACTTTGGTCAGCTGGTAATCATGTGTCTGTACTGGTGAGTATATCTAAACCATTTATCTCTATTTGTGCCACTTGTTCAACTATACTATTAGTAATACAGCCTGGTTTAAGTGGAGCCCAACACAATGGGACAGCTCCTTTTTCCCATATTAGGGCTAGTGCCCCATAATTGAACTCCCTTCTTTTCACTCCACTCTTTGAGCTAAATGTTTAATTCTGTGATCTGCTTGGCCCTTTGCCAACTGGCAGGTGGTTCAGGTTCCAACCCAGAGATTACTACCTTTAAGGTTTTGTGCTTTAATTTGAATTCTATCTCCTCAAATGCCCTCAACACAACATAATTCCTAGTTCTACTTATGTTGTTGGTCCCTACATGGACCTTGACAACTGGATCCTCCCCCTCCAAATATATGTTCGTCTCCAGCCATGAATTCACTGAGTAAAACAGAATTGCTGTGTCAATTCACTGAGTGTTCACGATTGATGTTTCAATGTATTGTGCACTGAGTAACAAAGCAGAGGGTGGATATAAACTGACCATCTCCTAAGCTGGAGGAGCTAAACAGTTTCTGTGGGAAATTCAATCTGAGCCACTCTTATGTGAGTCACAGAGGAGAGCTGAAAAAGAGATGTTAGTCTGCCTGCATAGTGAATTGTGATGAATACACAGTGCGAGAGTGGAGAATAAAGCAGATGTGAACATCATGACAACATCAGGTCACATAGTTAGGCAACAAGAAAGTCTTTGAACTTTCGTGGTATGCATTCAGCCCATGTGATCCGGATGTCTTGTGAATTAATGACAGCTGCTAAGTGTCTGCTCATTCAGTCTATTACTAGCTCACAATCATCGTAAGTGAATCTGTTTGAGTGGTCCTACTAAATGCCGAGCCACTCTAAGCTGTAACACAAAAGATTCACCAAAACCTAATATAGAATGAAGGACACTTTACGTACATGTATCTAAAACATTTACTTATAGTTTGTCCGGAAATTGTAAGTTTTCCTTTAAAAAATTAAATACTGGGACATAACCTAGAACCTGGAAATCCCACTGGGATTTTTGAACAAACAAACCTGGAGGGAATTAAGATTTCTGAAAACTTCTTGATATTTTTAAGCATAAAAAAAGTCCTGCCATCACATGTAGGCCTTTATTTTTTATTGTTTCGCAGGATGTGGGCATTGCTGTCAAGACCAGCATTTGTTGCCCATCCCTAATTGCCCTTGAGAAGGTGGTGATGAGCTGCCTTCTTGAACCACTACAGTCCATGTGGTGTATGTACACCCACAGTGCTGTTAGGAAGGGAGTTCCAGGATTTTGACCCAGTGACAGCGATATATTTCCAAGTCAGGATGGTGAGTAGCTTAGGGGAGAACTTGCAGTTAATGGTGTTCCCATCTATCTGCTGCCCTTGTCCTTCTAGGTGGTAGAGATTAAGGGTTTGGAAGATGCTGTCTAAGCAGCTTTGGTGAATTGCTGCAGTGCACCTTGTAGATGGCATACACTGTGGCCACTGTACATCGGTGGTGGAGGGAGTGAATGTTTGTGGATCGGGTGCCAGTCAAGCAGGCAGCTTTGTCCTGGATGGTGCCAAGCTTGAGTGTTGTTGGAGCTGCACACATCCAGGCAAGTGGAGATTATTCCATCACACTCTTGACTTGTGCCTTGTAGATGGCGGACAGGCTTTGGAGAGTCAGGAGGTGAGTTACCTGATGCAGAATTCCAAGCCTCTGGTAGCTCTAGTAGCCACAGTATTTATATGGCTAGTCCAGTTCAGTTTCTGGTCAATGGCAACCTCCAGAAAGTTGATAGTGGGGGAATTCAACAATGGTAATGCTGTTTAATGTCAAGGGTAGATGGCTAGATTCTCTCTTGTTGGAGATGGTTATTGCCTGACACTTAGGTGCCGTGAATGTTACTTACCACAATCAGCCCAAGACTAAATATTGTCAGGTCCTGCTGCAAATGGACACGGACTACCTTAGTATCTCATGAGTCACACATGGTGATGAACAATTATCAGTACAATCATCAGCAAACATCCCCACTTCTGACCTTATGATGGAAGGAAGGTCATTGATGAAGCAGCTGAAAATGGTTGCCTCTAGGACACTGCCCTGAGGAACTCCTGCAGTGATGTCCTGGAGCTGAGATGATTGACCTCCAACAACCACAACCTTCTTCCTTTGTGCTAGGTATGACTCCAACCTGTGGAGAGTTTCTCACCGACTCCCCATGACTTAAATTTTGCCAGTGCTCCTTAATGCCACACTCGGTCAACGGCTGTCTAGAGTTCAACTCTTTTGTCATTGTTTGGACCAAAGCTGGATGAGGTTAGGAGCTGAGTAACCCTAGCAGAACCCAAACTGAACGTCAATGAGCAGATCATTGGTCTTTTAGTGCCGCTTGATGGCACAGTTGACTGCACATTCCATCACTTTGCTGATGATCGAGAGTAGACTTTTGGGGTGGTAGATCTGATTATGGCCAGGATTTTATGGCCCCTCCTGCCCAATGGGATATTACAGTCTCACTGAACTGAATGGAGATTTAAATGGCTCACTGCATCCGCCGGGGGAAGATATGTCATAGCGGGGCTGTAAAATCCTGGCCTATGTTTCTAGTTAAATAATAAGTGCAGGTTACCATATCTTAGCAGGAAATTACAAACTGTATGTATGGAGAATCTGACCAAATAGTATCTGTATATTTAGGAATGGTTCACTGTACTCCAAGTGTGCTGTGTGTATATTGGGAATGGTTCACGGCATTCGGTGTCGCATGTGTATATTTCTGAGCAAAGCCTTCAAAGATCAAGTATGCAGTCTGAGAAATATTTCCTGCTCTGCTTTCAACATTGAGAAATGGACATATTTAAAGGACATGAGAAGCATATTAGACAGTGCAATCTCACACTCTATCCTGTCACTAGCTCTTGGCAAAGTTATTGAGACAAGAAGGAAAGGAGCTTTTCATCCGCCAGTCTTGAATGACCCAATCCTGAGCTTATTTAGTTAATGCCTAAGCAGAGGTCTTCATGAACTGGGCCAGGTTTGCAGTTCAGCGTTACAACCATGCTCTGAAATGCAGAGAGTCATGAGCAATATCATGGAAGGTCAGCTAATGGCCAGATAAATGGATAGAGAGAAAGTTTGTGTTTTGTGTCCCAGGAAGTTCTGCTGTTAATAGAATCCAGATAATATTTCCCAGAGTTCACATTGCATCCATAAATTCATCTTTATTGAAAAAAAGGAAATTCCAGATTCCAATTTCAATCCACGGACTAAAGCAACATAATAAATGCATCAATGGAATTCAAAGCTGGTATTTGCTTATACCATTAAAAATGTAATTTATTTCACCATCATTTAATTTTGCTTAAAGAAATTTAAAAATCAGGAATTAAATAATGACTTTTTTTAAATGTTGAGAAATAAAAACTGAACATGCTACATAGGTTTAAATAAATATGTTCAGTTTCTTTCTCCTCTTCCCATCAGGCCTCTTCCCATCCTCTCAGACATTTCAATTCCAAATTCCCAACATTTTACAGCCTTTCCTTTCCAAGTTCATCTTTTCCCTGAGACCCAATCCCTGTTCCTTGATCCCTTCCCCATGCTGCCTGAGATTATTCACAGTTCATTTTCTTTGAGCACTGCCCTTTATTCTTTCAAACCCATTATCATCATTCCCTCTTCAAAAGCCCACCCTCAAACATTCATCATTTCAAACTATCACCCCCCTCAACTAAACCCATCTCTAATCTGCTTTTTCAGCGGTCGTTAAGCATGTGTGTCCATCTCTTCCGAAACACTCTGAATCCCTCAAGCACATGTTACAACACTGAGACTAAACTGGTCAGCATCATGGCCAGGATTCCCTGGTCGCCGAGCGGGGGGCGGGGCCCGCTCACCGACGCATAAAATGACACGGGATGATGTTGGGTGGAACTCCTGATGTCACCCCGCCCCATTTCAATTTTCAGGTAGGTGGGGGCTCAGCCGAATCAGCTGTGTGCCCACCGACCTGTCAACGGCCTATTGAGGCCATTGATAAAGTAGTTAACGTAATTAATGGACCAGCCCGTCCAACCTTAAGGTTGGACGGGCAGGCCGGGAGCCCTGGCGGGCTTCAGAGAAAGCATGAAACCTCATTCATGGGCAGGATGAGGTTTCAAGTAGGTTTTTAAAAATTTAATTAAAGTTCAACTATACTAAAAGTGATGGACATGTCCCAACTAATGTGACAGTATCACATGGGGGGACATGTCAAGGAAATTTTTTTTCTATTTTTAGCATTTTTTAATGTGGAGCTGATCTCCCTGAGGCAGCACTTAGCCTCAGGGACACGAGTGCACTCTTTCGCGGGCATGCGCAAAAGAGCGCACTCTTGGCTGATGGAGTCCCTCCCCACCTGCACAGGCAGCGCATAGTGCTTCCTGGCGGATGTCACGCTGGGCAGGCCTTAATTGGTCCGCCTACATAAAATGGCCGCCCTCTCCCTGATCGGGGTCGCCAATCGGAGGCGCGCCTCCACCCGCCCGCTCCTGAACTTCCCCCCCACCCTGACGGGGGGAAAATTCTAATGCATGAGTCGCATCCTCATCCTGTGACTGTACTATCCCTGTGTTATCCCTCTTGTTCTCCTCAACCGCTCTGCATTGCTTGACATGGTCCATCATACCTAGGAATATAAGAACTTGGAAGGAGGCCAGTCAGCCACTCAACCATGTTCCATGATTCAGTTAGATTATGATTGATTTGAATCTTAACTTCATCTTTGGTTCCCTGCCCTTTCGAATTAAAATAATCCATGCTATTCTCCTTCACCTCCTCATTGTTGTTCACATTCATGAGTGGTTCTAACCCGTTCATGATGCAGCCAGTCCACCTCCTGAAATACTTTCTCTTCCGTTGCGCAAACCATCACATTGTGTTCTTCCAAGGATCTATCTTTGACTCCTTTCTTTTCCTTAGCTATATATTGTACTTCATTGGCTGTAAAGTGCTCTGAGAAATCTAGTGTTTGTGAAACATGCTACACAAATGCAAGTCTTTCTTTCTTTGTCAGTGACATCATCCCCAGCCACGGAGTCAGTTTCCGTATGAATGCTGATGACACCCTGCTTTACCTCTTTCTCTTGACCCCACCATTATTTCCACACAGCCAAATTGCCTGTCTGAGATCAACTCCAAATTTCCTTTAGCTGAATATTGCAAAGCCTGAAGCCATTGTTGTTCACTGCAGTAAGTATCCATCTTATATACGAAAGCTTGATATTACTTTGGCTCCTGAAGGATAAAGGCTCAACTGTTAAAATGGCGGAAGGACTGTTAAAAAGATTGTTGATTTAAATGTTGGAAAATACCATACAAAAAAAGATAGATCGCCCTAGCAACTTGACCATAGTAACAAAAATTGGCTCCAGGTTGGCTAAAATTGGCTAGAGATTGTTGGAATATGTGACGGCTTAACTTGATTACCTTGTAGACACAGAGGAGGTGTCAATCTCGTGGGTGATATTTGGAAAGACCTGATGTTGACAATCCATCACACCGGAGGTGCAGATTAAAGTTACAGATACCTTTAAAGCTACATTGAAGTTAGAGTTGGGAAGAGACACAGCTCCATTGCGATTGCTGCAACCTGCTAGTGGTACCATATCCACTGGTATCTTGCTGCCTACTCACTAACTCACAGCGTTATACATGGATGCAGACTTACAGATTGACTGTGAAGCAATGACCTGACCACAAACTGTGCTTTATTACAACCGTGGCCATCTGAATGCTAGGAATCTTCCCAAAGAGCTTGAGCTAACATTGCTCATGTAAAAAACAGAATTCCAATGAAAGGTGATTGACCTGAAGCATCGGGATGAATACTATGTTACGAAGTTGGGAGGGTTCCCTCCCAGGGAGGGTTCCCTCCCACGCCGACGTATTGTTGAGTGCGATGGGTCATGTTCCCAACATCATCACCCCAGTTTTGAATAATACAGCTGTTGGCCGGGTTAAAAATCAGGAGCCCTGGTTAAATTCAAATTTAATTAACGTAGGTATTTAAGCTTGTTAATGAGGCAATTGACTGGAATAATATGTACTGTCTGCAATAAAACGCTTGCAGAGTCTGTTTCACACCATGTCGGGTTCCCGTTTTTTTAATGAGACAGTTTGTTAGGGCGGGTTTAAAAGGTTCAGCTGAGCAGAGTTTCAGCTTAGCAATTCAGAGTTCTGTTACTGCTGGGAGTGCCTCATTCAAGAAGCAGAATTTAATTAAACTTATAGCAATTAGAGGCCTTATTCCTACTGCTGAGTGCTCCATTTAGACCTTGTCCATTACCCCAGGCTTCAAACTAACCAAAAGAAAATGGGCATTGTGGTGTCTGTGGGAGACACAACCTCCAGTGAGGAGGAGGAGAGTGAGAGGAAAGAGGGCAGATCAGGATCCTGGCCCCGGACACACTGGTGGTGCATGAGGGTGGCAGAGCTGTGCCAGAGCCAGAGGTTGATGAAGCCGTCATACACCCACAACGGAGGCACAGAAGGATTTATGCAGCCCCTCGGGTATATAGGCAGAGACTGAGCTTTCTGCCGATGCCTGAGACACAATGCAAGAGAAGGCTCAAGCCTTCAAGAGCCACAGTCACATCCCTTTGTAACATGCTGGCAAGGGAGATCTCGTCCAACTGCGTTGGGCATCACCCAATATCTGTAGCTCTAAAGGTCAGTGTTGTGCTCAACTTCTTCACGATAGGGTTCTTTCAGGCAGCATGTGGAGACCTCGGTGGCATAACACAGCCTTCATTCAGTGAAGGTCTTCATTGATGCAATGCTTCAAAGGGCTGGGGATTACATCTCTTTCACGATGGACGAAAAGTGTCAACTGGATATAGCCGGAGGGTTTGCAGTGATTGCAGTGTCTCCAGGGTACAGGGAGCCATGTGCATGCATATCGCCATTAAGGCTCCTGCTGGACAGCCCTGCACCTTTATTAACAGGGGGGGCTTCCGCTTGTTGAGCATCAAGCTGATCATTGACAGATAATGCAAGTACGTGCAAGGTACCTGGGCAGCAGCCATGATTTCTTCGTTCTGTGAAACTCATAGGTACCAGACCTGTTCAGTGGCCCTGATGCCCTGGATGGCTGGCTTCTAGATTACAAGAGTTACCCACTGAAATGATAGCTTATGACACTTGTGACAGCCACAAGAGCACCAGAGCCATTGTCGAGCAGACCATCGGCCTGTTGAAAATGAAATTCAGATGGCTTGACAGGTTAGGAGGGCATTTCAATCGGTTCCATCACCTGTGCTCCTGATGGTCGTGGTGCACTGTGCCCTCCATAACCTTGCTATCCAGAGAGGGGATGCCCTTGGGGATGAGGGTACGACAGATAGGGGCCACTCATCTGAGGATGAGGATGAGGTGAGGGAACACAGTGGCATTCAGGTGGAAGGTGCAGTGCTCCACCCTCGCTTGCTGTTATACTGGAGAGACACTGCTGATCTGCCACCTCTCTTGTCCTCGATGACTTTGGCAGGCGTCCTCTGTGTGGCTGTGGCCTGGAGCGGCCCGCTACGTTAGAAGACTCTTGCTGCGAGGCAGGAGGATCTTGCATTGCTGTGGTACTGCATGAAGACTGTGTCAACGTGGATAGACAGAGGAGATGCTGCCCCCATCAGAAATACCCTGAGAGGTGCTTCCATATGGCGGTGGCTGATACTCATCGTTCTCCAATAGGACTGTTTGACCCTTGCTGTCTTCCAGTGAGCTCCCAGGAGCTGGATCTGTGCCTAAGCTTCTGGTCCCCCCTGCCTTGTCCTTTTCCATGGTAATGCTAAATCTAACTGAGTTGTGATCACTGTCCCCGATATGATCGCCAACTGTCACTTCACCCACTTGCCCTTCTTTGTTCCCCAAGACTAGGTCTAGAATTGCATCTCCTCTCGTTGGACTTGTCACTAATTGGCTGAAAACATTTTCCTGGACACACTGCATGATTTTTTCTCCCTCGGTGCCCCTAATATTGTTCGAATCCCAGTTGATATTAGGATAGTTGAAGTTTCCTACTATGATTGCCCTCTTGTTCTTACAAGCAGAAATTTGCCTACATATTTGTTCTTCTATCTCCCTTTCACTATTTGGGGGTCTGTAGTATATTCCCAGTAGTGTATTTTTTATTTCTAAGCTCAATCCATAAAGCCTTGTTTTTTGATCCATTTAGTATATCATCCCTTCTCACAACTGGAATTGATTCTTTAACCATTAGTGCTACCCCGCTCCTTTTTTTATCTCCTACTCTATCCTGTCTGAAGACTCTATAACCAGGGATATTTAGCTGCCAGTTTTGTCCCTCCTTTAGCCAGGTCTCCGTTATAGCAATGACATCCTGCTGCCATGTGTCTACTTGTGCCCTTAACTCATCTACCTTGTTTGTAATACTCCTTGCATTGAAGTATAAACAGTTTAACCCCGTCAATTTCCCTTGCTGGACACTTTTTAAACTTTGCTTTTTCTGTAACTCCATGTCTATCACAACGTCCCTAGCTAATGTTCTACCTCCATTTTTCTGACCTGAATCTGACTTATCTGATCCTACTCCTGGGATCCCATCCCCCTGCCACACTAATTTAAATACTCCCCAACAGAACTAGCAAAAGCCCCCGCAAGGAAACTGGCCCCAGCTCTGCCTGGGTGCAGCCCGTCTGGTTTGTACAGGTCTCACCTTCCCCAGAACCGGTCCCAGTGCCTCAAGAATCTGAATCCCTCCCGGCTACACCATTTCTCCAGCCACGTGTTCATTTGGTCTATCCTCTTATTCCTGCTCTCGTGGAACTGGGAGTAATCCTGAGATTACTATATTTGAGGTCTTGCATTTTAATTTATCTCCTAACTCCCTGTACTGAGCTTGCAGGTCCTCATCCCTTAGTTAACCTATGTCGTTGGTACCAATGTGTACCACGACCACTGGCTGCTTACCTTTCCTCCCACGCCAACGTATTATTGAGTGTGATGGGTCATGTTACCGACGTCATCACCCCAGTTTTGAATAATACGGCTGTCGGGCCGGGTTAAAAATCAGGAGCCCTGGTTAAATTCAAATTTAATTAACGTAGGTATTTAAGCTTGTTAATGAGGCAATTGACTGGAATAATATGTAGTGTCTGCAATGAAACGCTTGCAGAGTCTGTTTCATACCATGTGGGGTTCCTTTTTTTTTATGAGGCAGTTTGTTAGGGCGGGTTTAAAAGGTTCAGCTGAGCACTTTATGAGGCGCGTTTCAACGATGGGCCTGGAAGTTGGAAGGCCACCCATTTCTAGGTGCGGGTCCCGCCTCCTGTGCACTGGAACGTATTATTCAGGCCATCAAATCTGTTTTTCTCAACATAATTATTACCTGATCTGCTGAGTATGTTCAGCGTTTGCTGTTTTTATTTCAGGTTTCCAGCATAGACAGTGTTTTGTTTTTGCATGGGAACATAACCTTTGTGTTGTTATATGGTAGACATTTGCAGCCTAAAATTCAAGGGGAGGCAAGGAGGGTGTAATGGAGCACAGCAAAAGCTGTAGGACCAGGGCCTGGAGGCCCTCAGCAGGACTTCATTATAACATTATTCTTCCGTTTTCCCATCGGACCAAACTGACAGGTTGACTGGCAGCTGGGAAAACTAGTGGCAGGAGGTTGCTGCCTGGGACTCTTGGGGCAGCCACTGGCAACCAGGAAGGAGGGAGCTCCATGATGGGCTTTTGAGGGGTTGGGGTGGGGGGGTGCAGTCACTGATCACTGCGGGGGAAGGGAGTCGATGAGAGGCTGCGATTGGCAGAGAGGAGGTTGAACCTTCCTTGAAGGGCTGGTGAAGAGGGCCCTCCTGCTCCTCCTGGCCCACAGGAGGTGCTATCATATAGCATTTACCTTCTAGAGCTGGCAGCTCCTGCCTCCTGGGAAACCTGGCTGGCAGCCGTTAAATTTAAATCAGACTCCCAACTGATATGTGGGAGCCTGATTTAAATACGTTAATCTAGTGTTCCCTCTCTCGGGGGCTACTTGCATAGGATAGTGTCCTTCATCGTAAAAATGTTGACAAGCACATGTTGTGCTTTAACTTCCCCAACCCTCTCCTGCCCATCGTGTTGGGGTTAACATCTTGGTTTTGATTTCCAAAAGATTACTTATTCTGGGAATTCAATAGGTGTCATTTGTCGTTATAGGAAATCCAAATCATGCACAACCTCAAGATGTAGCGCACTTCTATTGACCAGTTTTTAAGTGTTTAATGCATCTTATTCTTCTCCAGTTCTCTGCCTGAAGGCAGGTCCAACTCACAACATCGCGAGCTCCACTGTAGGCAGGGAAATTAGAGGCAGGTCCCAAATCCACCCCAGCCGTGATGGGGATCGAACCCCATGCTGTTGACATGTTGACACCAATCTGATTACCCCACCACCCTCCCAAGGATTCTGAGTTGCTATGGCAACATAAACTTTTAAATGCACGTTGTAGCTTGCCACTATGGATAGTGATGGTAGAGGCTCCATTTTTTTGGCATTATTTGGCCGACCAGGAATCTCTCCTGCTCTTACTGCCAGCCATTGGCGTATGTTGGAAGGATTTACAAGCTGAAACGCGGCCTGTCTGGCTGCATTATGAACACACGTTCCTTGGCCATCAAGGAATGGGACTTGAACCCAAAGCTTTGGGCTCAGAGGCAGGGACACTACTCAATGCACAACAAGACGTCCTTGTTTAATAAATGACTGTTCGAGATGACAGAAAGATCTGGACATACGAGTGCTTCGGTCTTTAAAGGTTCTCAAGCAATACCATGAAACAACAGCTAGCCTGAATAAAGTATGGGATACGTTTATGGGACGATTGAGTATAGCACATAGCAAACTATTTTTTCCTTGTACGAGGCCTTGGTTAGGCCGCAGTTATAATACTACGTCCAGTTTTGGTCCCTTCATTTGGTGGTGAAATTGAAACTTTGGAAATGGTGCAGAGCAGTGCAACTGGAATAATTGTCCATCCGAAACATGGGGCAGAATTTTCTGTTTGTCGGGCGGGCGGGCCCGACCCAATCGGAGGTGGGAGCGTAGCCGATCTCCACTGACGAAACGGGCCACGCCGCCATTTTGCACGGGCGGGCCAATTAAGGCCCGCCCAGCAAGTTTCAGACACCCGTGGACAGCGGGAATTTCAAATGTGCGACGGGCGTGTACAGACCGCTGGTTCCAATGGGGAATGGGCAGTCTGTATAAAGAAAGGCCAGGCAGCCTCCTTTAGGCTGTTCACCATGGCCAGACCGGTGCAGGGGGTCTGCACAGCGGGCTCCAGTGGAGGGCAGAGCAGAGGAGGAGGGGGGGAGGCTGCAGGGTAAGCCAGTGGGGGAGGCAATGTGCCCCTCGGTTCGCTGATGCCTGCCTTGCTGCCCTCCTCGGAGAGGTTGCAGAACGTTGGGAGGTCTTGTTTCCTGAGGATGGGAGGAGGAGTGCCCCCCACGTAACCAAGCAGGCCTGGCAGGAGATGGTGGAGGTCGTCAGCTCTCAAGATGCTGTGTGGCGCATAGGGACCCAGTGCCGCAAGCACTTTAATGATTTGTTGCGCTCTGGAAGGGTGAGTACCATGTCGGCCTTGGCTATTTTACCCAGCAGGTAGCCTTAGCCTTTGAGGCCCTCCCCGCCCCACATCGTAGTTTCGTTACTGCATTGGGCATTTAGCGCACGCTGGGTGGGCAAATAGATAGTGACCTTGCTTATATCAGCTTTAGTGGTTGAGGAGAAGTTGGGTTCTCCCCGCAGCATATGTTGGTGTTTGTCGCATTTGAGTAGTCTGGGGGCAACCTGCAGGAGAGGCAGCTAGACACATACTCAGAACTCCAACACATGTCTTATTGATGGTGCTGAGATGGTGGAAGGGGAGCTCAAGGTGTCGTGGCCAAGAGCCATCTGCTGCCCTCAGTGCTGTACCTAGTTGCGCCTCCTTGCCATGGGCACTAAGACCCGTGTGTTATTCAATGTGCTGAATGTGTCCAAGGTGGCCGGTGGGGGAGGGTGTTGGGAGCAGCCATACTATCGTCTGGGGACTGATCACCGGTAGTGTGGACAGGAGCCGCTGGAGGCCTCAGATGGGCCTCTGTGGTTGGGGTGCGGCGTGTGCGTGCAGACTACATGAGCGATCAGCCCCAATAAATGGTCTTCTCTGTTCTTCAGGCAAAAACAGCACACAACAACCAGGAGCGGCAGCGGACTGGTGGGCACGCCATGCTGCAGCACGTCACCCACTTCGAGGGGCAGGCCATGGAGCTGGGGAGGAGGCAGACAGCCAGGTCGGCAGGTGTCGGTGAGGCTGGGGTGCAGCGGCCAAGTATTTGAGGTCCACAGTCCCATCCACTCTGTCTCTCCACCATCCAAAGCACTGATGATTGCTGCAATCGTTAATGCAGCAACACTGCTCATTCACAGACTGATACAGTCAGACGTGTGGGTCATACACAAAGGTCCCTCGGCCTCTTGAGGATGCGCGTCTCTAGCACCTTCCAAAGTCGCCATATACCATTTGTGACCACTATCCCCATGGCCTAACATGCCATGGCATCGCTGCTGCACATCCAAAGACTTATTGCATCTTAGGAGGGTTTGTACCTCCACCACCCTTTCAGCCAGTGCGCCCCACATTATTCTGTCCAAAAGGTCGCAGCACCTCACCTGTCAACCTCATGGCACTCAACTTAAATAAATGCCATCCCTGCGCCAAGGGGAGATGTTGCCTTCTGTCCACCCGTTCTATGCCCCTCATAACGGTGTGAAGGTCAATAATGTGACCTGTCAATCTCCTGTGCTCCACGGCAAATGTCACAAGTGTTTGCAATGTTTCCTCATCACTCCAACTCTCCAGGCCAGCATGCATCCAGGTCAGGAACCTCTGCACTCTCTCCGCTCCAATGCCATCCCTCCCATGAAGCACAGGTCACAGCTGAACGCAGAACTATAGCTGTGGCCTCTACAGTGTTTTCTGCACTTGCAACATGACCTCCCTTTCCCCACATTCTATTCCTCGGCTAATAAAGGCAAGTCTGGCTTTTACCTTGTTAAACGCCTTATGTTCCTGCTCTGCTACCTTAACGGGTCTGCCCAGCAAGGTCCCTGTAATCGTCCTTACTTTCCACGGTCCTACCATTTCTCGTGTATTTCCGTACCTTATTTGTCTTGCCCAAGTTCTTAACTGCACACTTATCCACATAACATTCCACGTGGCATTCCTTAGGCCATCTGACCAGCCTGTCTGTATGCGCGTGTAATGTTTGGGCCTCCTCTTGACTATTTACCACCCCACCAATGTTGGTCTCCTTAGGTTCTTGAAGGTTGAGTGCATTATGAGCCTGGGGAGGAAAGGGATGAATTGTGTTACTGACTGAACACTAACTGATGCACTGTCCTTGTTGTTAATTTCAGCATCACCACCACATGGCCGCCAGGAACAAGTCCAGACCCCCCCTCCACACCTGAGGGGCGTCACTTGCAACTTGCGTCACATCATTTCAGTGAACCAGGCACCAGCGCAGCGACTACCACTTCGGTGGGGATTATAATGTTGGCTAGTGTCCCGGGGCACAGTGGAGAGAACACTTCATTATCGGTGGAGGAGATGGCACGGGGATAGAGTGCCGATGGCGCTAGCAGCCGGAGGACCGCAGGGGACCAGGCATATGCTGAGTCCGGCAGTGATGATGTGCCTCTGGAGATGTCAGCCATGCAGCAGCTGCAGGACAAGTGTCCGGATGCACGGGAGCATCTGGCAGGGTTGCATGAGAGTGTGGTTCACTTGGTCTCTGTGGTGGAGGAATCCAGGCAGAGTGTCAGTGAAGGCATGAACCTCAGGACAGAGCTTCAGGCTTCCTCCATTGAAAGATTGACGACTCTCATGGAGAGGGGCTTCAATCGGAATGAGAATCCTCTGATTGGGTTATGCTCTGACCTGCAAGCCCTCACAGCGCTAATGGCCACAGGTGGTATTCCAGCTTGGTGCCCATCCATCTGCAGTGAGCAGGGAGGTTGAATGGCACCTCATGTCGGTGCAGCAGCAGCCTGTCGTCGCTGCGAACTCCTCTCAGGGCGCTCCGGATGAGGGCAGCAGCTCCTCTGCCCCTCTGCCAGTGACCATTGCATCTGTTGAGGCTGCGACAACTGGGGAGGTGCCAGTTCTGGAACTGGCCACTCCCTCCCAGGTGGGACCAGCACAGGCTCCATGGGCCAGAGGACTGCCACCAAGGTCATCGACACCAACAGGACAGCAGAGTCAGGAGGCTGTCTCACAAGCCACTCCGAGCGATGGGGCGGCACCTAGACTTAGCACCCGCAAACGGAAGCATAAGGCACGTTAGGCACTCCATGGGTATGTCACTGGTGATTTTGTGTTGGCCTTAGATTAGGGAATTTTTGTTTGCCAACGTCACAGCTACGTTTTTTCATGTTTTTGGTGGCAATAAAGTCCACATTTGTGACCATGGCTGAGGGTGTTTCCTTTGTGCTGCAGTTGTATGTTTCACAGACATATCATGAGTGTTTGAGTGGACATTGATGCTTATGTACTAAGCCCTTAGTTGCAACTGATGAGGTGGAAGATGTAGCACCTAATTGCCATGTGTGGAAGCACCAGGCAATGATGGTCCTGCAGATCCATGTGTGTGCAGCTAGCTGAAGGATCATTGGATTAAAGTATCCCAGATGTCTCTGTCTCCTTGGTGTAAATGTGGGTTGCCGTGCTGCCCCTCATCATCGCCCTGTGCTTCCTCATCCTCTGAGCCACTGCTGGATTCATCATGTGCAGCCTCATCCACTGCGTCAAGGTCTTCATCGTCAACTGCATCCCCCCTTCTCAGCGCAAGATTGTGCAGAGCGCAGCATGCTACCACTATCACAGAGACGCGATCTGGGGGGTACTGGACTGAGTGGTCCAGGCATCGGAAGCACATCTTGAGAAGACCAATGGCTATCTCCACCACAGCCCTTGTGGTACTGTGGCTCCTATTGTAGCGCTCCTCAGCTTCTGTTCTTGGATGATGGAGAGGTGTCATGACCCACCTTCGCAGGGGATAGCCCTTGCCACCCAGCAGCCAACCATCCAGCCGAGCCGGAGCACTGAAGAGCACCTGGGAGTGTCTGAGGATGTAGGCGTCATGGGAGCTGCCTGGGTACCTTGCACAGACTTGTAGAATCTGCATCCTGTGATCACACACTATCTGCACATTCATGGAGTGGAAGTCCTTCCTGTTGACGAAGGCACCGGGCTCACCCGCTGGCGCCTTGATCGCCGGAGCCGAAGATCGCACGGGCACCTCTAAATCGGCGTCGATTGCCGAGTTAAGGGCCTTAACAAGGCCTTTAATTAATGGCGGGTGCGCGTCGCACTTCATAGGGCGCCCACCCAGCTAAATACCGCGATGGCGCGCGCTGACGTCGGGACGCTCACCCGACGTCAGCGCACAAGATTTTAAGCGCTGATGTGCAGGGTTCGCCACCCGCATGTCAGTCATAAAATTCTGCCCTATAACTTTTAAAAACCCTGCATGAAGCCTCATCCTGCCGCTGGATGAGGTTTCATGTTTTTTCTATTTGCCGCCGGGGCTCCTGGCCTGCCCGCCAACCTTAAGGTTGGGCGGTCATGTGCTTTAATTGTTTAAATGATCCTGTCAATGGCCTCAATTGGCCATTGACGGGTCGGTGGGCCCACAGCTGATTTTGCTGCACCCCCGCTTACCTGAAAATATAAGTGGGGCGGGATGATGTCGGGGGTTCCGCCCAACATCATCCTGTGTCATTTTACATGACGGTGAGCGGGCCCCACCCCCTGCTCGCCGACGGCAAAATTCTGCCCATAGTGTAAATTATGAACATGTCCCATCTCATGTGACATTCTCACATGAGGGGGACATGTTAGGGAATTTTTTTTTTTCTATTTTTAATCTTTTTCAAAGTGGAAACGATCTCCCTGAGGCTGAACTTGCCTCAGGGAGATGTGCGCTCTTTCGTGTGCACTCTCGGCTTTTGGGGAATCACCCCTACCCGCATAGGAAGTGCAATAGCTTCTCCGGCGGGGATTGGCTCCCCACCCACCGGAGATTGGGTCGGGCCCACCCGGCCGACAGGCAGAAAATTCTGCCCTATGTTATATTTGAGTTGACAGGTTGTTAGGTGAGCGAGTAAAGGGGTCACAGTTTTAAGTTGTACAAGAACGGCAATGTGATGAAAGGTGTTGTCAACAGTGCTATCAGGCAGCACTTACTCAGCAATAACCTGCTCACTGATGCTCAGTTTGGGTTCCACCAGGGTCACTCAGCGCCTGACCTTATTAGAGCCTTCGGCCAAACATGAACTAAAGGAGCTGAACTCCTGAGGTGAGGTGAGATTAACTGCCTTTGACATCAAGGCAGCATTTGACTGAGTGTGGCATCAAGGAGCCCTAGCAAAACTGGGGTCAATGGGAATCAGGGGGAAAACTCTCCACTGGTTGGAGTCATAAGTAACACAAAGGAAGATGGTTGTGGATGTTGGAGGTCAATCACCTCAGTCCTGGGACATCGCTGCACCCCCCCACGGTCAACATCCTGGGGGCTACCATTGACCAGGAACTGAATTTGAACAGCCATATAAATACTGTAGCTACAAGGGCAGGTCAGAGGCTTGGAATTCTATGGAGACTCAGCTCCTGACTTGCTAAAGCCTGTCCACCATCTACAAGGCACAGGCAGGAGTGTGATGAAATACTCTCCACTTGCCTGGATGAGTGCAGCTCCAGCAACACTCAAGAAGCTTGACACCATCAAACAAAGCAGCCCACTTGATTGGCGCCACATCCACCACCTTCAACATTCACTCCCTCCACCACTGACGCACAGTGGCAGCAGTGTGTACCATCTGCAGCAATTCACCAAGCCCAATTCACGACAGCACCTTCAAAACCCATGACCTCTACCACCCAGAAGGATAAGGAGAGCAGATACATGGGAACAGCACCGCCTGGAAGTTCCCTTCCAAGCCGCTCACCATCCTGACTTGGAAATATATCACCGTTCCTTCACTGTCACTGGGCCAAAATCCTGGAACTCGCTTCTGAGCAGCACTGTGGGTGTATCTACACCACATGACCTCCAGTGGTTCAGGAAGGCAGCTCACCTCCATCTCCTCAAGGGCAATTAAGGATGGTCAATAAATGCTAGCCTAGCCAGCGAAGCCCACATCCCCTGAAAGAATAAATTAAAAAAACCAGGTTGGATGTCAGGAGGTGGTTCTTTTCTGGGACTAGTGAGCCTCCAGATCAGGCTGCTGACTCGTGCGGTAGACATTGCTTCACTGAATTCTGCACAAAGGCAGGCCTTCCAGCAACCCGGCCTCCGCACTCATTCCGGGGCCGCCTGCCTTGACTCTTTTTGCAGCCCGAACCCTGCCCTCTGCCCCCAACACCCCCCAACATTGAAAATCCGGCCTGTGAGCAGACATTTTTAAAGGTCAGGTTCGCAGGGCTGGGAAGTCTCCCAACTCAGTGCACCCAACCCAGGGACGGAAATCTGGGCTGATATTTTTGCCCAAGAGCCAGGTTCTGCAGTCTGATTCTACCCCTGTGCTGCCAAAGCTCAGGATTATTCCCCAATTAAAAAAAAATAACCCAGGCTCATAGTTGGGCTGCTAAACCCCACTTTTGCTCCCAAGTATAGCTAAACAGGAGATTCCTAATTCCAATGATTGGCATCTTGCAGCCAGCCCTGAATTGTCAGCCTCCATCCCATGCCCATGAAGAAATGCACTGTGACAGCTGCACTCGCTTCACCCTTATCTTCCACAACCAGGAAGAGACATTCATCTGGTTTGTCAGGGCCAACATTCAAATCCAACCACAGTTTCTAAAAAAAAAACACAGGAGATGAAATGATGATGTTGTGCTAGACCAGAACCTTAGTTCTCACTCATTAAAATTAAACAGGTGGTCGAGAATGCCAGTGTTTCTCATTAGCTGTTCCTTTCCTATATGAGTGCGAGGGTGGAGAATTGGAAAATTCACCCCAGTTTGCTAATATACTTCCCCACCTTGGACCATTGTACTCTTTGTTCAGCAGCATAACAGATGAGAAAATACCAAACGCCAAATGATTTAGAATGAAAGGCTGCCGCATTCTGAGGGTATTGAGTTGGCTGAAAGATTAACACATCCTCCAAGTTCAGGAGCCAGAGCTCAATTGCTCTGCATGACCCTGCCAAAGGCAGTTTAAAGGTTTATGTACAATTCTCTGACACTGTATGTCAACCTCAGTCTCTAAAAAGAAGACCCCTATTCTCCACCCTTCCTGATTTATTTCTTACGTTCTACATCTCTCATCCATTTCACCATCATCTGTGCTGGCTTTAAACTAATAAAGGGGGCAGGAAACATGGTAGGAGGATTCAGGAAAGGGTAAATTCAAAGGCGGTAAGGGAAGAGTTAAGGCTCTAGAGCAGACAGTAAAGGTAAGCAGAGTGAAGCAACGAGTTGTTGTGATGCCTGCTAGGGTGGTAGAAAAAATTCAATAGTAACTTTCAAAAGGGAATTGGGTATAAACTTAGAAAAAAAAGGTTTTGCAGCACTATGGGGGAGGAGTGGGGTATTGGACTAATTAGGATAGCGCTTTTAAAAAATCAGTACAGGTACTGAATAACTGTATGGGTCTACGATTCATATGGTTATCCCAAAACAATAATTGGAATGCAGGCTGCTGTCTGCTAGAAATCTTCCATTAAGTACATAATTTGCTTCTCAGTACCCACGCACAAAGGGTTACTTTTGGCTCTGACAAATCACTCTTGCGATACATCACCAAGTAATAGTAATACTAGTTGGCACAATTAAAGACATTGAGATAGATGGTCCGTTTAATACAGGGATTTAAATTTATGTGTGAAATTCAAAGTAATAATTACATCAGATAGATGGATCCTACTGAGTTTTTTGCTTCTTCTTCCCTACGATGTTACAAAACTTCTTCAAGATTAAAACAATCAGCATTGCAGTAACTAGAAACATGGACAGGAGCAAGGCAACCACATCTACACAATGGTGGGCATACCAGGGGAGGCGGTAAAATTCGGAGCGTAAATGGGCTGCACCTCTGTGTCGTGCGACATACTCAATCCAGAAAACAGCTCTCTGCATTGGAGACTCCAATTGGTCCCTGTGGAGAGCAGACAGCTTCTGCATGTTAACCCTATAAGATGTGTTGTTTATGACTTCATTGAGGGCCTGCAGTAGATCTGTTGACTGCATGGTCGCGGCATCAAGCATTTTGGCCGCTCCTCGGACTTTAAGCCTAATTAAGTTGTCAAATTGATCGTAAAACAGTGGGAGGCCAACGACTGGCACCCCATGGTAGATGGCTTCATAAATTCCATTTGTCCCACCATGGGCCACGAAGGCTCGAGCCTTAGGATGTCCTAGCAGGTCATTCTGAGGGATCCATTTTACTAGTAGTGTGTTATTCGCTACATTGGGAGGGATCTCTCCATTGTGTCTCCAAATCACTTTCTGAGGTACCTGAGCAAAGGCCTCCGCTATTTTCATTGTAATGTCCAGTGGCAAAGAGTTGACAAGGCTCCCTAGAGACATGATGATAATCCCATACTTCCCTGAGGTCTGAACAAATTCCTCAAGCCCCACGGGCAAAGGTTTTGGTGATTTACATTGGAAACCGCCAATGTAAACAATATTTGGCATGGTGGGCCTCGGGAATTCAAATACAAAATCTACTCTCATCAGCCACACATCTGCCTGGAGGAGAACCGTTTTGATGTCCATGTCCATGCTTAGATATCGCCGGCAGGCTTCATTGTATATGGGGTGAATAAAAAATTCAGAAATGAATAGCTCAAGAAGATGTTGTAAAACATTTCGAATTCTTTGGAGAAAACTCATCTTGTCTGTCAAATGCGACCCAAGTATGGGGATATAGGAAAGTGGTGATGGGGCAAAGAGGAAATGAGCTTCTCCCATCGTGATCCATCGAACATTGTACACCAAAGGAGCTTTCAAATAATAGGCAAGCATTGAACCGATACCAAGAGCAGGGTCCGTAAGCACTAAGTCAAAGTTTGCTTCTTCAAGTTGTTTCAGCAATTCCTTATCTTCAAAAATTCTAGTAATGAACTCTCCAGCCCAAAGGTGCCATTCACGCATAAAGGATATCGTCTGACGCTGAACCTGAATAAAAGCCCAAGGGGCCAGGCCATATCTTGAGGCTGTTAGCAACCTTTGAAGAAAATGTTGTATTCCACTTGAATCATCAAAGTTGGTAGTTCCGCCTTGCAACTGGACAGTGATCGACTGATAGAGGTCAGGACTTTCTTTAATGTACCAAGCCTTTGAGGAATAAAGCGCAGTAATGTTGTGACCATGGTGTCTCAGTTCTTCAATTAGAATTTTCATGTTGATCCAATGGCTTCCATCAACAGGTACAACCAATATCTTAGCTCCATAAGTAATTGGGAAAGAGACGCTGATGATGGCACCCAAAACACATGCAATCTGTAGTCTGTTTCTTAATCCACAATAGTCCATTTCCATAGAAATGGTATGCAGGACCTGTCATAGAATTTGACAGGAATATTAGAGATCCAACATTACATTGCCAAATATCAACTCAGATCTACTTAGCTCATTCACTCCAGTGAGGTTCTGATCTATTTAGGGTCCACTTCAACACTTCTCTTCTCCTCAGCCTGTGACTCAGAACAGAAAAACATCCAAAATTTCAACAATGCCCCACATTTGCCTCAATACTTGATTGTGCAGGACCAGTTTTACCAGGAGAGGTTTCTGGAACAATGGCCAGAATTTTACGCTTCCCACCCCCTGCGGATTGTGGTGGCCGGGGGGAGGCGTGAAACTGCACGGACTGGATTCCCTCCAGGCTCCTGCCTCCCCCGACCTGGTTGCAATTTTACGCAAGGACGGGCAGGGCCTCAGATGGGGGATCGAGGGGGGGGAAACCCAAAAATGAACAGAGTTCGATCTCAGGGGGGAAGTCAAGGGCAAGAAGCCCCCTTCTGATGTGGGGTGCCCTCCCCTTAAGGCCTGTTGACACCCGGACCTTTGTCCACCACTGGCCGATGCCCCAGGAATCCAATTACCCCCCCTCCTGATCCCCCAGGCCTTCCCTGCCCTGGGACCCCTGCCACTTACCTCTCCTCCGGTTCCCAGCAGTTCGTGCCAAGGCAACTCCCTGTAGTGCCTCTTCCGGCCACTCCAGCACTGTTGAGACAAAAGGGCTAGCAAGTCCAACAAACAGTGGACTCTGGTTTCTACCTCATATAGCAGCAAGAGAAACTCCTCTTAAACTGCACATGATCTGCTTGTTTTAGTTTGTCTTATTTGGTTCAAGGATTTATAATTATCTACATTTGGTTTTTAACCACAGCAAGGTTGTTATTAGTTAGACATCAACGAAGCACAAGCATGAAGCAACCAAAAAATAAAGCAGATGCAGTCAGTCTGAAGGAGCCCTGTTCTTTAATTTGAACAGTGGTTTCAATAATTACACTGCTTATTTAATAACGGGCCTGAATTTGCTGGCAAAATAAGGGTGAGTTTATAATGAGCATGCCATTATTTGTGTGTAAACCATGCAGCAACTTATGGTGAAGAAGAGATAGCCTGTGGGCTATGAATCACCACAAGTTGCTCTACCATTATCCTCAAAAACAATAGCTCACCCTCGACTTCCCTCTGAGTTTCAAGAAATTGCTGCATTTAAAAGTTATTCCATTTTCTTTATTTTTCTATCTCATTTTTCTTTCTCTCTTAATCTAATCTTTCTGTCTTTCTCTTTTATTTCTCTTTCTGTATCTGATTGGACTCTAATTCACACCACTTCTCTTGCTGTCAATCTTGATTTCCTTTTGACTCTTTAAATCTTGTTAGTTAAGGTGCTAGACTGTCGGTCCCATCATACACCAAGGCTTCAGATGCCCCACTGCCCACTTCCGTGTCATTATCCACGTGCATTTCCAGTAAATTGTGGTCCAAACATTTTTCAAGCTGAAGGGTGAGGGGAGGAAGCCCAATTAACAAGGGAACGCTGAGAAATTCCCTGTATTCCACAGAATCTGGGTCAATAACTGCAGGCATTCAGAGATTAAATAAACTAAACATCAAGACATGTATTGCAGCTGTACTCCCTGCAATCAGTGCCATGTTGTCAATGCCACGTTGGTGTTCAGTCTGTCTTATGTTTGAACTGGCACTGATCCAGGATGAGCATGACCAGCAGTGGGTTGGGATGGTGGGAGGTGTGGACAGGGGTGGTGGTGGGGCACAGGGGTTTTGGGGGTTGACGGTGGTGGTGAGGTAGGTCACCTCTGGCTGCCCACCCCCAGATGACCCATGGTCTCCTGGTCAACAGTTATCTCTCTACCAACATTGCTAAAACAGATTGTCTATAGTCACTTTCTCATTGCTGATTGTGAGATTATGCTGTCTATAAATTTCCTGCCCCATTTTCTACACTACACATCCTGTTCCTGCACATCAAAAAGTACCCCATTGACTGTAAAGTGCTGTGACGTTGCGAGAGTCACTGAATAAAATTAGTCCTTTCTTTAGTAGAGGTGGTGAGAAACCTCTTGTGCACAGTGAGAATAGAATAAAGGCTGTGTTTAGTTTTAAGCTTCCAAAAAAAAAGCTAAACTTGTGTTTAAAGGAATTAAATGACTTACCGAAAAAGAAGAATAAACCCACAGTTTGGGAGGCTTGGACTCACAGATAGCTGAAGCTTGTGATGCGTTGAATTATGTGAGCACAGCACAGAGTCACCTCTCTTATATATACATACCCAGGCACCTCCCTGTGATCAAGGACATGAAATGCACCCAAACAAACAGAAGTGAGTCACAACTATAAAGCTTTTGAAACTAAATTTAATGACGAATGAGCAGAAGGTAACAGGCTCTTTTCAGCCAGCTATCATTCCGGCTCAGATGGATGCTAAGCTGTAAGTTCACCCTCAATCTTGTCTGGGTTTTTAAATCCTCATCCTTGTTTTCAAACCCCTCCATGGCCTCGCCCCTCTGTATCTCCGCAATTTGCTCCAGTCCTACAACTGCTAGAGATCTCCACACTCCAATTCTGACTTCTTGGGCATCCCTGATTTTCTATGCCCTACCATTGGAATGAAGAGAGATGCAAGAGGTCAGAATGGGAACACAGTTGTAGGACTGGAGAAAATGGATCATAATATTTTCGTGGGATTCAGAGGAGGACTCCTGCTAACTATTTTTAAATAAAAACATTACAAAATTTATCTTTTCCTTGGAGAGGTCACCAGCTGTCTCCTTAAGGGATGTCAGCAACATCTCTGAATACTTGGGGATTTGTTGACTTGCATGTTCTGTACATTACTCTTTAAAAGTTACACTCAAAGTCCTGCAACAGGTATTGGATCTCAACTTGCAAATAGTTCTCCTACTTGGTTTAGAAGGGAGTGCCAGGCACATGTTTAGAGGTCTACCTGAAAGTTGGATCAGACGAACAATGGGAGTAAGAGGTCCCCACCCAAATTTCAGCTGCTGTTTTTCAAACAGGAAGTGAATGATCAACAGTTTACAGGCCCCCTTCATATATTCTTATTTTCCCTCTCTCTTTCTTAACCTCTTTACTTATTTTCTCCCTTTAACACACCAAAATGCCTTCTTCTTCAATTTTAGATCATTTCTAACCTCTTTAATTATCCATGCCATCCTGAGCTTTGAAGCAGCCTCCTTTTTAATTGGATGTATTTACTGTACAAATTTGCAATCTTCTTTTTAAAGATGCCTGATTGATCTAGTCTTGTCTGCTAAAGTTTTTCTTTCCAACTCAGTTAGCTCATTCATGGACAGGATCTTACACCCCACGGGCGGGTGCGTGCCCGGCCTGATCGGGCGTAAAATAGCGCGCAATGACATAGTCGAGCGTCCCAACATCATCACGCACTCGTGTGATATTTCAGTTGGCGGGCGCATGCAAGAGTTGGCCGTGCGCCCGCTGACAATTAAGAGGCCTATTAAGGCTCTTAATCAATTAATTTAAAACTATTTTTTGCTGCCCATCCAACCTTGCGGTTGGCGGGCGGGCGAAACAGCCAGGCAGCCTTTTGATTTTTTTTTTAAACAAACCTCTTCCATGGCCGGGATGAGGTTTCCACAATTAAATAAAAAAATGAATATAAATTTTTGGGCAGAATTTTTATTCTGCTGATGTTATTGTGAGCGAGTCCCGTGTTGGGACATTTTTTTCAGATTTTAAAAATCTTTATTTTTGATTTCAAAGTTGTTCGGCTCCCTGCGGCAGCTCCCTGTCTTCAGGGAGTTCCAGTGCGTGCTCCCCCACGCACGCGCAGGCTTTTGCGCTCGCCCTCCTCCCGCCTCACCCCCACCCCGGCAGCACTGAGTTTCTCCGCGCGCCTTTCGCACTGGCTGCCCGTTAATTGGCCAGCCGGCGTGAAATGGCAGCCGGGTGCCGATCTCTGGCGGCGGGCCGCTTCCCTGCCGCTCCTGGGTCCGACTGCTGCACGACCTGAAAATCCTGCCCATGTTTCTAAAATATCCCCCCTTCTATTTGCTGCCTTTGTCTCTAGTTATAACCAGGTTCGGAAGGGTGAACTGACTTCCCTCTGTGTCCCACTCCTGGGTTGGCTATAACAAAGCTAAATTCAAAAAGTTGGGGTTGCCAATTCAATATATACGCTTAACTGTTAACAATTAACGCTCAATGTAAGAAATAAGGCGGCAGGTTCCTTAAGTTAACAAATGAAGGATTTGTTTTATCACTAAAACTCACTCAGGTAAAGATGCAGAAAGTATTAACAAAAGGATTAAAATGTACAATTACGCCCAGCTACTCACTAATGCAAAAACAACATACACACAAACCCCCACAAGCATGTAAAAAAGAAATAAAACTGTGGATTATCAGGTCTTAAAACTTGACCAAGTGAAAAGGAAATTCAGAAATTAAATTATTCATGGATTGGATGCTTGTTTGCAGCTGAAGAGTCACTTTCTAAAGTAGCGCTGCTACTGGGGTTCCTCACTAGAAAAGCCATTCTGCAGTCATGGCTGGTTGCTTCTCTTTTCTCGTGGACTCAGTGATGTTGATTCAGAATCCTCCTTTAAGAGTTCTCAGTTTGCAGCCATGAGGTCTCCTGGTGAGTTTTTGACTCACAAACAGCTCAACTTTGCTGAAAGAGGTTTCAGGGAACAAGAGAAGATAAGGCAGTTCCTCCTGTGGCAGCCTCCCTGACTGCTAATTCAAATCTAGTGGCCAGGATTTTCCATTCGTCGGGCGGGTTTGGTGGGAGTGGGCGGGGGTGGTCGCGGAGCCGACTGCCACCCACGGTCGGCATCGCACCACAATTCCATGTGGGCGGGCCAATTAAGGCCCACCCAGTGTTGATCGTGAGGGGCAACGCTGAGCGCTACCTATGCGGGTGGAGAGAGGAGGGAGAATCAGGTCCAATCTCCCTGAGGCACAGAGCTGCCTCAGGGAGCAGAATTTTCTGCCTGTCGGGTGGGCGGGCCTGACCCAATCTCCGGCTGCCGGGGAGCCGATCCACACCAGAGAAGCGGGCCCCGCCGCCATTTCACATGGGCGGGCCGATTAAGGGCCGCCCAGCGTGACGTCCGGCGGAAAGCACTATGCGCTTCCTGTGCAGGTGGGGGGGGGGGGGGATTCCCCAAAAGCGAAAATGCGCTCTTTCGTGCCACGTGTGGAAGTGCCAGGCAATGCTGGTCCTGCTGATCCATGTGTGGGGAGCTAGCTGAACGTTCTTTGGATTAAATTGTTGCGGGTGTCCCTGCCTCCTTGGTGTAAATGCGGGTCATCGTTCTGCCCCTCATCATCGCCCTGTGTTTCCTCATCCTCTGAGGCACTGCTGGATTCATCATGTGCAGCCTCATCCAGAGCGTCAAGGTCTTCATCATCAACTGCATCCCCCCTTTCCAGCGCAAGATTGTGGAGAGCGCAGCATGCTACCACTATCACAGAGACGCAGTCTGGGGGGTACTGGAGTGCGCCCCCTGAGCGGTGCAGGCATTGGAAGTGCACTTTGAGAAGACCGATGGTTCTCTCCACCACAGCCCTTGTGGAGGTGTGGCTCCTATTGTACCACTGCTCAGTGTCTGTTCTTGGATGGTGGAGAGGCATCATGAGCCGCCTTCTGAGGGGATAGCTCTTGTCACCCAGCAGCCAACCATCCAGTCGAGCTGGAGCACTGAAGAGTCTCGGCACCCGGGAGTGTCTGAGGATGTAGGCGTCGTGGGAGCTGCCTTGGTACCTTGCACAGACTTGTAGAATCTGCATCCTGTGATCACACACTATCTGCACATTCATGGAGTGGAAGCCCTTCCTGTTGACGAAGGCACCCGGCTCACCCGCTGGCGCCTTGATGGCCACATGTGTACAGTCTATTACACCCTGGACGCGGGGGAAGCCAGAAATGGCCGCGGAGCCTCTGGCTCACTGTGCCTGACTTGCCTGATCCCAACGGTAGTGGATGAAGGTCAATGCACGCCTGAACAGAGCGTCTGTAACCTGCTTGACACAAGTGTGGACAGCTGATTGGGAGACACTGCAAAGCTCACCCACCGAGCCCTGGAAGGAGCCAGAGGCATAGAAGTTGAGGGCAACTGTGACCTTCAGAGTCGCTGGCATGGGGTGTCCACCCACACAGTTAGAAGAGATCTCAGGCCCAATCATCTGACAGATGTAGTTGACTGTTTCCCTTGAGAGACAGAGCCTCTTTCGGCACTGCACCTCAGTCACATTGAGGTAGCTGCTTCACCGCCTGTATACCCTGGCAGCAGGATAGTGGCATCTTCTACGGCCACCCGCACGTCAGCCATAAAATTCTGCCCACAATGTTTTGGTCTCAACTACTTTCTGTGGTAACTAATTCCACAGGTTCGCCACTCTCTGGGTGAAAAACATTTCTCCTCATCTCGGTCCGAAATGGTCTACCCCATATCCTCAGACTGTGACCCCTGGTTCTGGACTCCCTCACCATTGGGATCATCCTTCCTGCATCTACCCCATCTAGTCCTGTTAGAATTTTATAGGTTTCTATGAGATCCCCCCTCATTCTTCTGAACTCCAGCGAATATAATCCTAACCGACTCAATCTCTCTTCATATGTCAGTCCCGCCATGTCAGGAATCAGTCTGGTAAACCTTTATTGCACTCCCTCTATAGCAAGTACATCCTTCCTCAGATAAGGAGACCAAAACTGCACACAATATTCCAGATGTGGTCTCACCAAGGCCCTGTACAATTGCAGCAAGACATCCCTGTTCCTGTACTCGAATCCTCTGGCTATGAAGGCCAACATACCATTTGCCTTCCTTACCGCCTGCTGCACCTGCATGCTTACCTTCAGCGACTGGTGTACAAGGACACCCAGGTCTCATTGCACATTTCCCTCTCTCAATTTATAGCCATTGAGATAATAATCTGCCTTCCTGTTTTTGCTACCAAAATGGATAACCTCACATTTATCCACATTATACTGCACCGGCCATGCCTTTGCCCACTCACTCAGCTTGTCCAAATCACACTGAAGCATCACTACATCCTCCTCACAGCTCACCCTCCCACCCAGCTTTTTGTCATCGCAAATTTGGAGATATTACATTTAATTCCCTCATCTAAATCATTTATATATTGTGAATAACTGGGGTCCCAGCACTGATCCCTGCGGTACCCCACTAGTCACTGCCTGCCATTCGGAAAAAGACCCGTTTATTCCTACTCTTTGTTTCCTGTTTGCCAACCAGTTTTCTATCCATCTCAATACACTACTCCCAATCCCATGCGCCAATCTCTTATGTGGGACTTTGTCAAAAGCCTTCTGAAAGTCCAAATAAACCACATCCACTGGCTCCCCCTCATCAGCTCTACTAGTTACATCCTCAAAAAATTCCAGTAGATTTGTCAAGCATGAATTCCCTGTCATAAATCCATGCTGACTCTGTCTGATTCTGCCACTGTTTTCCATGTGCTCACCTATTAAATCTTTTATAATGGACTCTAGAATTTTCCCCACAACCGACGTCAGGCTGGCTGATCTTTAATTCCCTGTTTTCTCTCTGCCTCCCTTTTTAAATAGTGGGGTTACATTAGCTACCCTCCAATCTGTAGGAACTGTTCCAGGGTCTATAGAATCTCAGAAGATGACCACCAATGCATCCACTATTTCTAGAGCCACTTCTTTAAGTACTCTGGGATGTAGGTTATCAGGCCCCGGGGATTTACCGGCCATCAATTCCGTCAATTTCCCTAACATCTTTTCCCTATTAATACTGATTTCTTTCAGTTCCTCCCTCTCACTAAACCCTGTGTTCCCCAACATTTCTGGTATGTCATTAGTGTCCTCCTTTGCGAAGACAGAACCAAAGTATGTATTTAGTTGGTCAGCCATTTCTTTGTTCCCCATTATAAATTCCCCTGTTTCTGACTGTAAGACCTACATTTGTCTTCACCAATCTTTTTCTCTTCACACACCTATAGAAACTTTTACAGTCAGTTTTTATGTTCCCTGCAAGCTTACTCTCGTATTCTATTTTCCCCTTCTTAATCAATCCCTTGGTCCTCCTTTGCTGAATTCTAAACTGCTCCCAATCCTCAGGTCTGTTGTTTTTTCTGGCCAATTTGTATGCCTCTTCCTTGCATCTAATACTATCTCTAATTTATCTTGTAAGCCATGGTTTGGCCACCTTTCCTGTTTTACTTTTGTGCCAGACAGGAATAAACAATTGTTGCAGTTCACCCATGCGATGATGATGATGCCCACATCCCATGAAAGAATAATTTTAAAAATTCAGAAAAGAACAAAAGACTTCTCCCCGGTGTCCAGTACAATATTTAACCTCATCTCTAAAGCCGATTATCTGGTCATTACCGCTTTGCTGTTTCTGAAGGTGTGCTGTGCACTAACCAGCTGCTGTTCTTTATTGCACTAAAACCATGACCACACTGTCAAAGTACTTCATTAGCCATAAAGCCCTTTGGGATGTCCTGAGATCATGAAAGATGCTATATAAATACAAACGTTTCTTTCTTTTGTTTCTGGGAGCAAAGAAGATAGGGTTCCAGGGAAGACCAGACCTACATGGATCAACTGAAGCCTGAAATATAAATGAGTTCAGTTAAGAACACAGGGGGAGGGAATATGGTCCAATATTTTTCCTTACAACCTCTATATATAAATTCACACAAAGAATTAACTGTCAGTTGAAGAATCAGGGTTCCAGCACTCTTGACAATGCATTTATTTTTGTCATTCTTTCAGCTGTATATGTTGTCAGCAAAGCCAACACTTAACACCCTATCCTAGTAGAGAGTGACCATGAATTTTAAAAGTAAATCTGAGTACACCCAGGGTGAGAGCACAGCAAAGCAGCCAGGACGGTAAATGTAGGTTGCGATGCAACATTTTTTAGCAGCCAATATTTTAACTGTCGTACATATATACACTGCAGATGTAAAACAAATGTGTATATAGTTAATGAAGATGTGATGTCACATTGCTGAAGAGCATTCAAACACCTTTTGTAAAGAATGCAACATTCAAGAACTTCAGATTTCCGTACCCACACCCTCTTTCTTTACATTGCTGTCCAAGTAATTTATTTTTCAGACTTATTATGATTGCAGTCAATGCTAACGTAAGTAGAATTAGTGTTATAATTACAATGAGAATTAACAGAAATGACTTTTGCCACCTAGTGGCATATTGTTAAATTACAAACAAAATGATTTTATATAGCTTGTAGCTATAGTAATGCAAGATCATCAATTTTAATTTTCAAAGTTCCACAAAGATGTCTAGGAGATGGATATTGTCTATAGTTAAAAAAAAACACTCCCACTCCTAACCATACATGATACTGGTAGCACAACAGAAGCTTGCTGGATTAATAGCTTTATTTCTCTGATGAATGTATCTGCTTTAGGATTTTTAGGTCCTTGCTCAGTTTGTTGAAGGACTCAAGGCAAGGCAAGATTAAGTTTGTTTTGACAGTGAGAATGGCTTTCACAGTTTCAACCTTGGATCTGGAGTTCTCTGCTGTCAACAGGATGTTTATGACAAAAACCATTCCCTTCTATGAAGCCTTGCAGCAGGCACGGTATCAGCTCTGCCAGTTTCTTTTATATCTGTGTGTCATGCCGAAGATTCTTGGAACTGTTTGTTTACATAATCACCTCTGCCACACACATCGAAACATAAGAAATACGAGCAGGAGTACGCCATAGCACCCCTCGAGTCTGCTGCTCCACCCAATATGACCATGGCTGACCTTCTGCCTCAATTTCACTTGCCCACTCGCTTTCCATATTCTTTGATTCACTCAAGTTCAAAAGCTTATCTATCGCGATCTTGAATATATTCAATGATGGAGCACCCACAATCCTGTGGTCTGGAGAATTTCAAGATTCCCATCTTTAGCCAATGAAAGGGCTGTTGGCCATTTAATGCTATTGATGAGAGCCAAATGGAACTGGGCTCACCCCTGGCTTTTACAAGAGGGTGCCAAACCATCACCCCCAGCGTAAAATTCACCCAACCTCTCAGTGCCTACCTTGTCAAGCCACCTCAGAATCTTATATGTTTCAATGCTAAATCCTAGAGAGTATAGGCCCAATTCACTCAGGTTTCATAATATCCTGAGTGAAGAAATTTCTCGCCGTCTCATTCCTAAATGATCGACTCCTTTTCCTGAGACAATGTCACCTAGATGGACTCTTCAGACAGGAGAAACAATGGCTGGAATTTTATGACCCCCAGGGGAGGGATGTTGAGGTGGGGGGGAAGGGAGCCATAAAATTGGACACCATGCCAATGACACTGTTCCTGGTGCCTACCTGCCTGCCCCGCTGCAATTTTATCAGTGGCGGGGCAAGCTGAAGGCCAGTCCGAGGGCCAGTTGAGACCAATGATTCACTATTTAATAGCCACTTAAGGGCCTCCTCCTGCTGCCACAGGGATTTTACATGTGGCGGGAAAGGCCCATGCCTTGTTATCAGGCCCCCAGCTAAAACCTTGTGAGCCTTGGTGCCGGGCTGGCGAGTAGGCTCCTCCTTGATTGGCATCCCATGCCCATTAGAGGCTGCCACCAAGATGTGTGAAGCAGCAACCCTGCACTCACCCCAATTTTCCTTTCCAAGCATGTCCCCACACCTGCGTCACTCCCTCACTGAGACCTGTTGGCCTGACCCCAGT
Organism: Cetorhinus maximus; assembly: GCF_964194155.1. Taxonomy (NCBI): domain Eukaryota; kingdom Metazoa; phylum Chordata; class Chondrichthyes; order Lamniformes; family Cetorhinidae; genus Cetorhinus; species Cetorhinus maximus. The sequence goes on along the minus strand of NC_135888.1, from coordinate 62,251,581 downwards.
GAGACCCCAGACTCACCTAACACCCCAGCTCCAATGCTGAATTCTTTCCTCTTGGCTTGCTGCAGTCCTTGCCGTGACCACTGCTCCCGGTGGCACTGCTGGGGCATGAGAGCTGCCGGCCCTCTGATTGGCCTGCAGCTTCCTAAGGTGGGATTTCCTCTTGGTGAGGGGCGGATGTCTCATCTTTAGCCAATGAAAGGGCTGTTGGCCATTTAATGCTATTGATGAGAGCCAAATGGAACTGGGCTCACCCCTGGCTTTTACAAGAGGGTGCCAAACCATCACCTCCAGCGTAAAATTCAGCCCAACCTCTCAGTGCCTACCTTGTCAAGCCACCTCAGAATCTTGTATGTTTCAATGCTAAATCCTGGAGAGTTTAGGCCCAATTCACTGAACCTCTCATTGTACGGCAATCCTCTCACTCCTGGAATTAATCGAATGAAGCTTCGCCGCAATACCTCCAAATCAAACATGTCTGTCATGCTGTGAGTGTTGTAGCTTTGTCATTCCATTTACACAGTTCCCCTGTCTTAAGAACATAAGAAACAGGAGCAGGAGTAGATGGTATGGTCCACTGAGACTGCTCCGCCATTCAATATGGCCATGGCTAATCTTGGGCTTCAACTCCACTTTCGTACCCACTCCCCATATCCTTTGATTGCCTGGAAGACCAAAAATCTGTCTCTTTACTTAAATATATTCAATGATGGAGCATCCACAGCTCTCTAGGGTAAAGATTTCCAAAGGTTCACAACCTTAGAGAGAAGAATATTTCCCCTTATGTCAGCCTTAAATGATCGGCCCCTTATCCTGAGACTGTGCCTCCGTGTTCTAGATTCTCCAGCGAGGGGAAACAATCTCTCAGTACCTACCTGGTCCAGCCCCTTCATAATCTTGAATGTTTCAATGAGATCACCTCTCATTCTTCTAAACTATCACAAAACCCATTGAACAGAGTCACTTCATCAAGCAGCGCAAGCTCATTCGTGGTTATGATGAGACATTTCTTCCGCAGTAACTTGACCAATGCTCCAATCTTGGATCTTAAAAAGACTTTCTTTGAAATCAGACACTTCAATTCCCTCAAATCATGCTTTTCCCTTTCACATATGTGGGATGCATGATTGGGAAATTTGTTGATGACACAAAAATTGGCCATGTAGTTGATTGTGAAGTGGATAGCTGTCGACTCCAGAATGATATCAATGGTTTGGTTTAATGGGCAGGAAAGTGGCCAATGGAATTCAATCTGGAGAAGTGTGAGGTAATGCATTTGCGGAGGTCAAACAAAACAAGAGAATGCTCAATAAACGGTAGGATATTGAGAGGGGTAGAGGGAGTGAGAGACCTTGGATTGCATGTCCGCAGGTCCCTGAAGGTGGCAGGACACCTAGGTAAGGTGGTAAAGAAGGCATATGGAATGCTTTCCTTTATTGCACGAGGTATAGAATACAAAAGCAGGGATGTAATGCTGGAACTGTATAAAACGCTGGTTAAGCCATAGATGGAGTTTTGCAAACAGTTTTGGCCACCACATTACAGGGAGGCAAGGGAGGAAATTGCTGGGGCCTTGACAGAAATCTTTGTATCCTCACTGGCTACGGGTGAGGTCCCAGAGGACTGGAGAATGGCCAATGTTGTTCCATTGTTTAAGAAGGGTAGCAGGGATAATCCAGGAAATTACAGGCCGGTGAGCCTTAGGTCAGTGGTAGGGAAATTATTGGAGAAGATTCTTCGTGACAGGATTTACTACCATTTGGAAGCAAATGGGTGTATTAGTGAGAGATAGCATGGTTTTGTGAAGGGGAGGTCGTGTCTCACTAACTTGATCGAGTTTTTCGAGGAAGTGACAAAGATGATCGACGATGGAGGGGCAGTGGATGTTATATACATGGATTTCAGTAAGGCCTTTGACATTGTCCCTCATGGCAGACTGGTACAGAAGGTAAAGTCGCACGGGATCAGAGGTCAGCTGGCAAGATGGATACAGAATTGGCTTGGTCATAGAAGACAGAGGGTAGCAGTGGAAGGGTGCTTTTCTGAATGGAGAGCTGTGACTAGTGGAGTTCCGCAGGGATCAGTGCTGGGACCTTTGCTGTTTGTGGTATACATAAATGATTTGGAGAAAAATGTAACTGGGCTAATTAGTAAGTTTGCAGACGACACTAAGGTTGGAGGAGTTGCAGATAGTGAAGAGGATTGTCAAAGGATACAACGGGATATAGATCGGTTGGCGATTTGGGCGGAGAAATGGCAGATGGAGTTTAATCCGGACAAATGTGAGGTAATGCATTTTGGAAGGTCTAATACAGGCAGGAATTATACAGTAAATGGCAGAACCCTTAAGTGCATCGACTGGCAGAGGGATCTGGGTGTACAGGTCCACAGGTCACTGAAAGTGGCAACGCAGGTGGATAAGGTAGTCAGGAAGCCATATGGCACGCTTGCCTTCATTGGCAGGGGTATTGAGTATAAAAGCTGGGAAGTCATGCTGCAGCTGTATAGAACCTTGGTTAGGCCACACTTGGAATATTGCATGCAATTCTGGTCACCACATTACCAGAAGGATATGGAGGCAATGGAGAGGGTGCAGAGGAGGTTTACTAGGATGCTGCCTGGTCTGGAGGTTATTAGCTATGAGGAGAGGTTGGAGAAACTCGGATTGTTCTCACTAGAGCGACGGAGATTGAGGGGCGACTTGGTAGAAGTTTACAAAATTATGAGTGGCATGGACAGAGTAGATAGTCAGAAGCTTTTTCCCAGGGTGGAAGAGTCAATTACTAGGGGACATAGATTTAAGGTGAGAGGAGAAAACTATAGAGGAGATGTGCGGGGCAAGTTTTTTACGCAGAAGGTAGTGAGTGTCTGGAATTCGCTGCCAGAGGAGGTGGTGGAAGCAGGTACGATAGTGGTGTTTAAGAGGCAGCTTGACAAATGCATGAATAGGATGGGAATAGAGGGATATGGACCCCGGAAGTACAAAATGTTTTAGTTGACGGGCAATATGATCGGCGCAGGCTTGGAGGGCCGAAGGGCCTGTTCCTGTGCTGTACTTTTCTTTGTTCTTTGTTCTTTGTTCTTTGACATAATTGCTCTGGAGAGAGCACAGAGGAGATTTACCAGTCCCTTCTCGGTTGCTTCTGCTTGGCAGCTGTCTTCAAAACAACTGAACTCAAACAGCTTCCAAACTACATTGCTGTCTCTAGTTTCTTCTGTGTGTGTGTATGTGGGAGGACCTGCCTCTCTGGACCCCTGTTGCTAGGCAACAGCCAAGTTTTTCTACTCTTGTGTTTGCTTAACTTTTCTTACAGTTGTAAACTCACATTAGAAATGCAGGCACCTTTTAAAGTGAAACTAAAACTCAATTTGACTTTTTCTTAACACACAGATACCAAAATACAAATCAAATTTAAACATTAAAGCTAAAACTCATTCCTAACACCCACAAATACCAATATAACTTACTTAAGCTATCTCTACTTCTTAACAAGTCCAATTTGTAACTCATAGTGATTGCAGCACATCCAACCTCAAATAGAGAAAAAGTGAAGCGGGTGTGATTGCAGCCATTATTCAGTGTTCTCACTGCGGCAGGAATAGGCTGTATCGGCGTGAAGAATGCTGTGCCAAAATTATGGAGTGCCATTCCAGCAAGAAGAGAGGCCATTTTAAATCAGTTTGCCACAGCAAACAGCTCTTACCAAAACAATTAAAGGGAAAACAACCAAGAAAAAAGACCATTCAAGGAGTTGAAGGCATTCAAGACATTGAAGAAGTTAAAAAAAACAGAAACAACTTCCTTGAGAGAAATTACAGGATCAAATGGGAACTATTGGAGTGCAGATATTATGGTCAATGGACAAAAAACAAACTTTAATTTAGACGCTGGAGCTTTCAAACATGGAACGATGGTTAAACCAGACTTACTCCAGCCATCAACCATAAGGCTACATGGTCCAGGTATGCATTCATCTGCAAGTCAATGGACAGTTAATTGCTAAACTCCAACACACAGAAAGCGAAATCACAAAAACTCTGTATGTGACCCATAATCAAGAATGTTCACTGTTATGTCAAAAAACTTGCACAGATCTACACATCAACAAAGGTGGTGATCTGGAAAACCCTGAGGAAACCAGGCAGAAGATTTTCCTAGAACAACAGGTGAAGGAACCAGGCAAACCTGTACAAGGCAAACAATAAACAACAGATGCATTATCACACGTTCCGGCCGGAGAGCCTGAACAGGAGGACATAAATATTGTTGAGGATGTAGAGTCATACAGCTCATTTACGTCAAAATTCCTACCAGCAACCAGACAGAGGCTGAACAAAATATGGCAAACATAGAAAACAGATGAAGCATGTGCTAAAATACATGAATACTGCAAAAATGGATGGCCAGAACATGTTCCAAACACTTTCATCCTGAAACAATACTCCGAGTAACGCAGACATCTCAGTATTATGGATGACTTATCAATCTATAGTGAGACATTGGTCATACCAAGGGTCCACAGACCCGAGATCCTTCAAAGAAGATATCAGGGACACCCATGCATTAGCTGCACTAGGGCGTGTAATTCAGGCTGGTGGCTACGGATCTCAAAATCACTAAAAGAAATGAGTTTGAACTGCATCACCTGTGCAAGCCATCACCAAGAGCAAAAAGAACCCACTAGCGGTATCCTCATTTCCACCCAGTCTGTGCAAACATCTCAGAATGGACCTTTTTGAGCTCAAGGGGAAGACATTCCTTATAGCTGTTGACTATTTTTCTGGATGGATTGAGGTTAAATGGTCGAACCTCAGAAGCAGTCACTAACTCACTAAAAGAAATTTTTGCCACACGTGGCATTCCAGATCTTGTCATTCCTGACAATGGCCCACAGTTTGCGAATGAAGGATTCAAGAAATTTACAGAAGACAATAGATTTTCCCACACAACTAGCTCACCCAGGTACCCACATGCAAATGGAGAGGCTGAGAGAGGAGTAAAAACAGTCAAAGCTTTGTTGGAAAAGAATGATGATGTCAAATTAGCAATGTTGAGCTACCATTCTACATCACTTCAGAATGGATTGGCTATGTCAGAACTTCTGATGGGAAAAAGACTTCCTCCAGTACAACCTCCTTTTCTTCCACATACACTCATGCTCTGTGCAAAAACAACTGATATCCAGAGAGCAAGGGAGAAGGAGGATGAGTATTGTGAAAATCAGACCAAAAACTACAATCAGTGCCATAGAGTACATGACTTATCAGGACTCCCACCAAACGAATCAGCCTGGACCATAATTGAGAAGGCCAAGTACTAGAAAACACAAAGTCTGAGATTATCCTTTGTGGAGACTGAAAATGAAGAAATAGAAGTGCACTTATCTCTACAAGAAGAAGGCCATCAACGCAATGAAGTAACTACACATATGATCAGAAAGACAACCTGAACAGGGAACTAATAGTCTCTGAAGATTCATGTACTGTCTAGAGAGTTCCAGTGAAAACATGGAGAACTTGAATCCTATACAACCTCCGAGAGAACTGAGAACAAAGTTGGGGAGATTGGAGAAACCCCTACAGCGTTATCTCTGTGAACCAGAGTTGAATGCAGAGACTTCAGGGGGAGATGTGGGATAATGTAAATAGTAATAATGAGAGTGAGAGACTTGGAGGGAGATGTAGTATAAAGTGTGAATGTTAAATATGCAAACATATGGGGCAGAATTTTGCCATCGGCGAGCAGGGGGCGGGGCCCGCTCACTGACGCGTAAAATGCCGCGGGATGACATCGGGCGGAACCCCTGACGTCACCGCGTCCCTTTTAAATTTTCAGGAAGGCAGACCCGGAGCAAAATCAGCTGTGCGCCCGTCGACCTGTCAGTGGCCAATTGAGGCCATTGACAGGGTCAATTATACAATTAAAGGACCTGCCTGTCCAACCTCAAGGTTGGTGGGCAGGCCAGGAGCCCCAGCGGCAAATAGATAAAACATGATACCTCATCCACCGGTGGGATGAGGTTCATGTAGGGTTTTAAAAAGTTTAATAAAGTTATGTAAATTATGAGCATGCCCCATCTCATGTGACATTGTTACATGAGGGGGACATGTTAGGGAATTTTTTTTTCTATTTTTCATATTTTTCAAAGTGTAAGTGATCTCCCTGAGGCTGCACTTAGCCTCAGGGAGATGTGTGCTCTTTTGTGTGCATGCGCGAAAAAACGCACTCTTGCTTTTGGGGAATACCCCCCACCCACACAGGAAGCGCATAGCGCTTCCCACCGGACATCACGCTGGGCTGGCCTTAATTGGCCCACCCATGTAAAATGGCGGCGGGGCCCGCTTCTCCGGCGGGGATCGGCTCCTCACCTGCCGGAGATTGGGTCGGGCCCACCCACCCGACAGGCAGAAAATTCTGCCCGTAGTCTACATCATCAGCAACATAAGATCACATGATAACAGAACATGGCGAGAGATGTTTTTGTGTGGAGTGTCATGCTGAGTCTGCATGTAAATAGTTAGTATAAGTTCAATAAAAGGTAAAGTTTCAATAGCCTAACCTCCAGCCTTATCTGTAAATCCAGATCCATGACTACCACATCTAAGACCCTCAATGATGGTAATAGATTGTGCACAATGTAAGCGGGGTGCCCAAGGGTGTTCTGTTTTTAAGCTTGACTTTAATTTGAAATTCCTATTTTCTGTGTGGTTCACCACAATTATTTGCTGAGAATGCCGCATCCTTATTTTCAGTTCCGTATTTATTCATGACATTTCTTATCTCAGCTGCAATAGGTTCTGATATCCCACCTGTAAGTTTGACCACATCGACAAGTTTAAATTGCACACATGAGCTGCCTTCATAAGCCTTGAAATAGTGAATCAAGGAAGGAGGCAATTTTACCTGTCTGTTAGTTGATGCATAAACAACTGACAATAATGCATGTTGAACATCTTTTAGGTCTTCAATCAGCTCATTGTTTGCCCATGGAGCATAAATATTTGGAATTATTGCAACGAGCTGTTCGGGTCTGGAATGCACTGCCTGGGAGTGTGGTGGAGGCAGGTTCAATTGAGGCATTCAAGAGGACATTAGATGATTATTTGAATCAAAACAATATGCAAGGGTATTGGGGAAAAGGCAGGGCAATGGCACTAGGTCATAATGCTCATCTGGAGAGCCAGTGCGGACACGATGGGCTGAATGGCCTCCTTCTGTGCCATTAAAATTCTGTGATTTGTGACTTGATTGAAGTATATAAGATCCTGAATGGTATTGACAAGGTGGACATGGAAAGGATGTTTCCTCTTGCGGCTAATTCCAGAACTAGAGGACACTGTTTTAAAGTTAGGGGTCACCCTTTTAAGACAAAGATGAGGAGAATTTTTTTCTGTCAAAGGGTTGTACGATTTGGGCTATCCTCTATCTGCATTGGATGGCTAACCTCTTCTGTGCAGCATTGGCACTGATCACATTGCCATCACCTACCAAGCTGGATTGGTAATGCAGCCAGAGCGGAGGTAGAGGGCATTCGAGCAGGGCTTCACGGCATCCAAAAGGCATTTTAGGTGTGCGTCACTAAACCAAGGGGCTGCAGTCTTCTTGCCTTTTGGGGATGTGTCTTCTTTGCAGCAGTCTTGGGCTGGAAGCACTGATTTGTGTGTGTGGTTGTATTTTAAATGTGGCACTGGCGTGGTGAAGCAGCGAGGTGACAGATTAACGGGTGAATCGGAGCCTGCCTGCCATTGAAACGGCGTGTTTCCTGGGAATACATAATTAATGTAGCTGGATTGGGACGATACCGCGTGAGAAACCGCCATTGCGGTTGGCGGGTAAAATGCCGCCTTTCCCGTCCGCTACCGCACTTGGTGCAAATCTGGGAGACCTCTGTGTTGGTTCATCTCTGACTTGAACTAGCAGGTACTGTAAAAGAAATTTTATGTTTAGTGGTACTTTTATTGATGTCTTGCCTCCACTTTAAATGGAAAATACTGACTGGCTTATTGAACATAATACAAACGTTCCTTTTCCATTTGGTCATAATTAAGGAAAATTCTTTTGAAATTGGTCATCAAAGCAAAATAATTTCACTTACACAAAATCCTGAATCTTAATTGTGTTCTATGAAACAACATAAATGCTGAGTTTTACAGGAAGATTATAGTTTAGTATGCCTCCTTTAAGGTGAAACGGACCATCCTGAAAAGGGGGATATTGAAGTCATGATAAACACCTCAGATATGTGACCCAGTTGCCATGAGGAGAGAAACTCAAACCAAAACCCATTGAAGTGTCGGATGCTAGTTTTAATACCTTTTTATAGTATCTCACAGAAAAAAGGACAGTTGCCATGTGAGACACAGAGACAAAGAAGCTATTGTTTTGGGGAAGAAGGTGGATTGTTTTTGAGCTACGGACCAAGCAGGCTGCTAGTGAGAATTTGGTTTCTGTTCAGTATAAATGGAACAAAATGGGTGGGGTTCTTGGAGATTTAAGGAACGAAGAGTTGCCAATGTATGCCATGCTGGGGATAATTGGATCTGGGATCTGGTAATCTTGAACGCTGAGTGGAACAATTGTCAAAGGACACTGGCAGGTAGTAGTAAACCTGTTGAAAAACTGGGATTGACTGTGGGACAGTCCTTGATATGCGACATATCTGCCAGAAGCAAGACATTGTGTAAAAGTGTTTCAAAAGATGCATTTTGGTTGTTTTGGCTAGCTAATGCAAAAGTACCATTTCTTTATTTTGACATATTAGCTGCCTGTTAATTAATGTTGGATTTATGTTGATCTTAGTTTGTTTGCTACAGTAAAAGTGTTAAAATATGAAATCTTGTCCTTTCCTCTTTCCCTCGGTTGCTGGGAAATTCATCTCTTTTTAAAAGTTATCGGTCTCTACAGGGGGATCGTTGTGGTTCAGCCAATAGCCAATCAGTCAGCATCAGAGCTATGGCAACTGCAGTAATTCTGTACCGTCAATCTATATTATAACTAATAGTAATTACAATAATAAAACTTTTGATGTATTTCTCTCTAACACATTTAATATTGTCCCCATCTTATACCATATCCCTTAATTTCGATTTAATGGTGTTGCACAATTGGACAACCAGTCAATTTTAACACAGAGTGTTTAAAAAAAAAACTCAAAATAAAAATAAAGTCCAGGGCCAAGAGAGGACACAATAAGACAGTATAAGAGAAAGAAGCAAGGCTCGCTAGCACCACTGTGCACTAATGAATAGGGCAGGGTATGTGCGCACAGTGGACACCACCTATGCTGGTTGTACATTCTTCTTTTTGGAATGTCACATGGATTCTTTTCAATTATCTTGCTGTCCCTTCCTCATTCCATTGCATTGTGTTCTACCACTTTCTTTGAGTTGAGAGTAGTTCAGCAAGGAGGACAAACACAAACAGCTCGCCAGCAGGTTTACTCAAAACCAGGGAATCTCCTGGAACATTGTCTGGGAAATGATCACCTACCCTAATAGCCCTTGAGAAGGTGGGTGTGGGCCTTATTCTTGAACTGTTGCAGTCTGTGGGACGAATGCTGTTAGTTAGGGAGTTACAAGATTGTGACCCAGCAATGATGGAGGCATGAAGATATTTGTTCCAGGGTTGTAAAAGAGATCCCTCCTTACGATAAACTGCATACTGTTATACACGCACCTTTATGCATTTCTCCTACCTTACAGTTGGTGAACTAGTTATTACTCCAGACAGACAAGGCAATTAGAAAGCCAGAAACTGAGTTTATTTTACATGAAATTTTTGAATGAGCAGAATATAGTTTTCAATGAATTTTAACCAATTTCATAGAGCACTGTATAACGTAGAAAATAACAAATACCCTGCACTGCCCCTCTTTGTGAGGTAGGGTGCATTATGCCCAGTGCATTCCCCAACAATAGCCAGGGTTCCTGTTAACTGTGAGGCAGCTCTATGTCAAATTCTCACAGGGATCGCGGGCTTGCTTGGAAGCCTGATTTTTGCTTTTGCAGTGAGTAGTAAAAGGAATTGGATGGGTATCTGGATTGTAACACAGGTATCACTCACTTCATCTGGACAATGTTCCCATGGAACCACAGCCACCAGTTTAAAATGTGTCCCCAAGCTGGATGAGTTGGGAAAAGGAGCTAGGGGCAAAGATGTAATTAATAAAATAATAAACTAATAAAATTCACAAAACAAAATAAATGAAGTAGAAAATAGCTGTGGCACAGGAACAAATCTGCAACATCATGGAATCATAGAAGTCTACTACACAGAGGAAGGCTATTTGGCCCATTATGCCTCTGCTGTCTTTTAAAAATGGCTATTTAAATAGTCCTACTTCCTTGCTTTTTCCCATAGCCCTGCATTTTTTGTTCCTTTTCAAGTAGATATATTTATATATATCTAACACTAACATTTGGCTGGGAATAAGAAACAAGGATTTGAAATGTACTATTTGCGTTTTTAAAAAAATTTGTTCATGCTGAAATTAATCAAAAATTAATGGTTTTGCATTTTTTTTACCAGTTTATTACAGAGTCCAAAACTGCCTAAGTGTATCATCTAATTCTGCTTTACAGATAACTGTCATCTAGAAGTAACTTTGATAATTTTTTTTACAAATATGACTAGTAAACATTCTCAGCGCTCAAAAAAGAAAGGCTTTTCACGACCATCAGATGTAAACAAAATGCTTTACAGCCAATGAAGTACGTTTTGAAGTATAGTCACTGTTGTAAAACGTGAATTATGGCAGCCAAGCTGCACACCAGCAAACTCCTGCAAATAGCGATGTGATAATGACAAGAGAATCTGATTTTGTGAGGTTGATTGAGGGATAAACATTGGCCAGGACTCAGTAACACCCCTGCTCTTCTTCAAAATAGTGCCATGAAATCTTTTACATCCACTGGAATAGGCAAATGGAGTCTCAGTTTAACATCTCATCCAAAAGATTGCACCACCAACAGTGCAGCACTTCCCAGCCCTGCATTGGAGCATCGGTTAGATTATTATACTTAAGGAGTAGCATTTGAACCTGAAGCCTTTGGATACCGGGACAAGAGTGCTACCAACTGAGCCAAGGTTTAGAACTCAGAATCCTTGCATATTATTTTATTGAGATGTCTGCGTCTAGATTCTGGATCCATGGTACAGTTTGAAAAGAGTGAAGGAGATAATGATGTTAATTAGTAGTTTAAGGTTAGGCGGCAGGAGGCCATTCAACTACAGGAGGCATTATAGCTGAGTTCAGTCCCAATCTGCTCCCAACATCCTCCACCGTGCACTATGCAATGGGGAGGGAGGGTGGGAGAGGGTTGTAAAAGCACTGGAAGAGGACCTCTTCCCCTCACTCCTTCGCCCTATGGAGTAGAAGACAACTGCAGCAGTGCTGAAACACTTCCCAGGCTGACACTTTGGTGTGATACTGAGGGAGTGTAGCAGTGTCAGAGGTGCTGTCTTTTGGATGAGATATTAAATTGAAACCCTGTCAGCCTTCTCAGATGGATATAACCATTACTCAATAAAAAGCAGGAGAGTTCCCCAATATCCGGGCAATATCCCTCAATGAACATCAATTAAAAAGGACCTGCTCATTGTTTCATTGCTGTTTGTGGGATCTCAATGTGTCCAAATTAGCTGCCATAATAGTGACTACATATCAAAAGTACTTCATTGGCTGCAAATGCTTTTGAAATGTTCTGAGATCATGAGAGGTGCTATATGAATGTAAGGCTTTCTTGTTTTCCCCTACTAATCATCTCTTTCTTACTATTTTCTCCTTGGCAACTAGCACATGGGGTCATAGCCCTTCACTTCAAAACAAAAATACCTCCAACGTGAAGCCAGCCATCATGATCTCAGAGAAAGATTTTGCAATAGCAAGGGAGAGTTATTGATCATCATGGTTCCTGGGGGAATCTAATGATAGATGCAAAGACCTGAAATCATGCCAAGTGGATTTAGGAGATTAGGCCAGAAGTTAAGGAACAGGATTTATTGGGTATTAAGCTCAGGATTACTTACCCAGTCACATGCTAGAAGGACAGGAACATAAATCAATGCATGGGCAAATGTATTGTGACAGGAAGAGGGATTCCACTTTTTTAGACATTGGCACCAGCTCTGATAGACTTCAACACAAATGGGCAACATCTAAATAGGCATAGTGCTAATGTACTGACAAAACAGCCACGATGGTTAATGATTAATCACAATGATTACATTTTTCAAATAGGAAGGAGCCGGGTAAATTAAACTAACCAGGGTCAACTAGGTGTCATACAAATGAGATAGTCACTAATACTGCCACTGAAGGAATTTATTGTACCAAGAGAGTGATTAGAATGTGGAACTTGCTACCACAAGTAGTTGAGATGAATAACATAGATGCATTGAAGGGGAAGCTAGATAAGCACATGAAGGAGAAAGGAATAGATGTTACGAGAAGGAAAACTCAGTTCAAAATTTGCAAATCCCAGTAAAAATCAGTAATACTGGCACCAGTAGTACTGGAATTCCATTTTAAGGTAAGACCAGTTCGGACAGGTTTTACCTGCACCCTTCATTTCCAATTTTTACTGGATTTTTCCTTATGGAGGGGTGGTTGGAGGCTCATATGATGCATCAAGGCCAGTGTAGTTGGGCTGAATGGCCTGCTTCTGTGCTATACATTGTGTGTAATTCTGCGTGAAAAGTTCCATTGTATGCACCTAGGTCGCCATGAAGATGAAAAGCTGGAGGACTTTGGGTCACTAAATCCTTGAATGTGTCTTGGTAAAGAGACAGAGGTGTATTGAGACCTTAAACGAAATCTGGAATGGACATCTGAAGGGAAAATAGGGGATTGTTAGGGATTATTCAGCATCTGTGGAGAAAGCAGATGAGTTGACATCTAAGGTGTTTTGTTAGAACTGCCTCATGGCATTTTTCCCCATGATCTCCCATTACTGATCGTCCTTCTGTGAATGTGAAAGGCCAGCGTTGAAGTAAATGACTGATGGCATTCTTTCACACAAGTGGAGGAATTCCTGAAATTCTCTGAATCCCAATGACTTGTTCTCTTTGAGCTTTCAGATGGCACTATCCCAGGAAAGTTACATGCCCTTTAAATCAGACCTAGATGCCAGCAATCCAGCCAGAAACAGTAAAATTGATGTATATAGAGGAAGAGAAGGAGCTGCAGATAGAGAAATTGCCCTGCACTGTTGTTAACAAGCCCTTAACAAGCAGGGATTTCTTTTCAACAACTCTCCTTATTGGAGAGTCAACAAAATGCAGCCTAGCAGGGAAGAGAGAAAAAAATCCGCCCACACACACACACACATGTTGCCCGGTTTAGTTCTAGAAATTGTTTCATTTCAGTAAGACTCGGGTCAAAGTAATACAGTCCTGAAAATAAACAAATGATATGGCTGTGATGTATTATTTTCTCAAATTGAAGCTAGATTTCCCACACGTGTATTATAATGTTTCCATGTATTGATTGTGCTCCTGTAATTTTGACCTACAATTGAATAAATAGACATGCTCCCAGCCTGGCACTAACGCTGTACTTGTGCTCAGTTAATTTCTGATTTAGTTGTGCATTAGTGATATGTTCATACAGTGTTAGTCTTTCTGAAAGTCCTATTAATTCTGTGTTAGTACTGCCTTAGTCCGGTGTTAGGCCTTTGCGGGGGTGCTGCTAGCCCTCTGTTTGTCGTGTGTTAGTGCTGTTTTAGACCTGTGGTAGTGCTGTGTTAGTCATGATTTAGTGCTGCTTTAGTCCTGCACTAGCACTGCATCAGTGAGATGTTCATCCAGTGATAACCCTGCATTAGTTCTGTATTAATGCTCCATTATTGCCATATTAGTTCTTTGTTAGCACTGCCATATTATGGTCTTAGTCCTGTGTTAGGGTGGTGTAATTGTGACGTTAGTGCTGTGTTATTCCTGTGTTGCTGCTGTGCCAGTCCTGTGCTGACATTATGTTAGTCCTGTGGTAGTGCTGTGTTAACCCTGTGTTCGTGTGGTGTGAGCACTGTGTTAATGCCATGTTAATCCTGTGTTAGTGCTGTACTAATCCTGTGTTACTGTGCTGTTAGCACTCTATTTGTTGTGTGTTAGTGCTGCATTAGTGCTGGGCTGTGTTGGAGTGCCATGCAATGTTGAGTTTTGTATTTACCATGTAGAGAACTCCAAAAGTCCAGTCAGCCTGGTTGCATCAAATGACACATTACACTTCTTCATTAATTCTCATTTTGCACACGGAGGGAAGGGGTGTCTCACCGTTTCTCCTGAAAGTGTTTGTAAGTGGCAGGGTTACAGTTAACATCCCACCAAATTGTGCAATGGAAGAGCCTCAGCATTGGACCCATTGTACAGCCCCATTCAAATAACACCGTCCAGGTAAAGTGCTGGTTGTGAATCGCACCACCCCCCCGGTTCCTGGTGATGTAATTAGAAATCTGGATAATTACACTGGGTGGTGTCACTAAATGTAAACGTAAAATATTGAAGGTTCTGAGAGGGGCCACTTGAATGACAATCAAAAATCAGCCAAACGCGCAACAATTTCTGCAGAGTTCGCTTTACCAATCAGTGTGGAAAGGCAGTACCCCATGAGGATGGGCATGCTAGGTGAGCAGTGGTAGAATTTTGAGGGGTGGAGTGACTGGAGGTGGGAGGGTCATGTGACAATTTCCTCCGGGAATGCATTAGACAAGAATTGGCAACCCGGACACACTGCGTTCTGACCCGGGGAGTGATAGAGGCCTCCTGACATAGGCATTCAATGGGCCCTGGACTGTCATTAACAAGCCCTTAAACAAGCAGGGATTTCTTCTCAGCAACTCTCCTTATTGGAGAGTCAATAAAATGCAGCCTAGCAGGGAAGAGAGAAAAAAATTCACACACACACACACACACACATGTTGCCCAGTTTTGTTCCAGATATTCTTTCATTTCAGTAAGACTCAGGGCAAAGTAATACAGTCCTAAAAATAAACAAATGATGTGGCTGTGATTTATTATTTTATCAAATTGAAGCTATCAGGAATCTCAAGCATTTTTCTCTTTCCATAAGTTCTGTTGCCATGCCAGTGATAAATTGAATGTCCTTTGAGCAGGCAAGTGGTTGGGCCTAGCTGGCAGGGGAACCAAAGTGGTCTGCCAATTAGGCCCAGACTGCTGCCACCCACTCTAATGAGATTTCAGGAGCCTGAGGTGCTTTAAGTGTGTGCCACTGCTTCAAGGTTACATTGCTCTCTGTCTTTCTCTCTCACTGGATTCAGCAACGTGATTGCCCTGCTGATAGGATGATAAAATTATTTAAATCTGTAGAAATGAAAATGCTGTTCTGTAAAATGAAATCTCTCCCATCTCTGCCCCTGTCAGAGCCCATTGGCTGCTGAAACTCTCACCAATTCTTATGTCACCTCCAGATGCATCTATTCCAATGCTCTTATATCTTTCCCTCTATCTTTGTCTCTGTCTGTTGCTCTCTCCTGTGTCTCTTTCTCCCTCTCTGTCTCTCTCTGTTTCTGTAATCTCTCTTCCTGTTTCTGCTTCTCCTTGTCTCTCTGGCTGTCTCACCCAGTCACTCTCTCTGCAGTATCTTTCACTTGGTCTCTCTTTGTGTCTAGCTCAGCCTGTATCTCTCTCTCTCTCTCTCTCAGTCCGTGTCTCTCTCAGTCTACGTGTGTCTGTCTCTCTCAATGGAACAGAGGGTCTATCCAGTCCTCACCCAGCAGGGGTCACTGGAGTACCTTTGAGAGCAGGAACCTTGACTAACTTTTTTTCATTGTAACACTCAGCTGAATGCCCTTATGGCTGTCATTTTATGAGCAGCAATATCCCCTTTGAGGCCCTCCAGGGCACACACCATCCTGGCTTGCGCATACATGTTTGTTCCTTCAGCATCTCAGGCTCAGTATCCTGGAACTCCCTATGTAGCATCACTCTGGAGAGCACCAAAACCATAAGGACTGCAGATTATCAAGGATAAGCCCACCTTGGGGCAACTGGGAATAGGCAATAAAAGCAAACTTGCCAACGATTCCCACATTCTGAGAAAGAATTAAAAGTAAATTCACAGAACATGGGAGAAGCATTTTCCGAAGTATGACATGGATGAAAATCCAATTATCCTAACAAAATTCTGGA
Source organism: Cetorhinus maximus (assembly GCF_964194155.1). Classification (NCBI taxonomy): domain Eukaryota; kingdom Metazoa; phylum Chordata; class Chondrichthyes; order Lamniformes; family Cetorhinidae; genus Cetorhinus; species Cetorhinus maximus. Next base: position 62,235,437 of record NC_135888.1, on the reverse strand, counting down.
CATATTTTCCCATATGACACCATTTACAGTTTGCTGTGCTTAGTGCTTTGCTGATTGTGCAGATTGTCCTTTAAAAGCTACGCAGGCATATAGTATGGGATCTTCTGAATACTTTTTGTTAACTGTTGTTTCCACACTGCTGGCTTTATACATGTCCACATTCTCATACACAGCGATGTCAGTGAATTCAGCAACTTGATTGTCCTGTTGAAAGGATGATAAAATTATTTAGATCTGTAGAAATGAAAATTCTGTTCTGTCAAATGAAACCTGTCCCCTTTGTGCCTCTGTCAGAGCCCACTGGTTGCTGAAACCCTCACCAATTCTTAAGTTACCTCCATGGCTCTCCTGGCTGCATGGCCTTCCATTTTCCACCCTCTGTAAACTTAAGCTCATCCAAAACTTAACTGCCTTCATTCTAACTTGCACCAAGTCCCATTCACTCTTCCACTGTACTCGTTGATCTACATGACTGCCGCAGTTCAAGAAGGCAGCTCACCACCACCTTCTCAAGGGCAATTAAGGATGGTCAATAAATGTTGGCCTAGCCAGTGATGTCCACATCCCATGAATGAAAAAAAATAGCTCCTAGTCCAGCTTGATTTCAAAATGGTCACCCTTGTGTTCAAATCTCCACAGCCTTATCCCTCCCTCTCTTCATAACTGCTTTAGAATGTCAAGGAACTATCATATTTTTCCTAATATTATTGTGGGATACTTTAAAGCAGGCTTATGTGTACGGTTGTGTGTGTGTGGCTAATTTGATTAAACTAGGGACAGCTAGACTATAAGGTTTAAATTATCATAGGCGTGAGGCGTAAAACAGGCATTTGAAATGGAGATGAGTAAGCTAGGGTGAGGTCTTAGTGGAGACCGTGTGAATGGAATTTGCATTTTCAGATAAATGGAGACGTGTTTGATTTTCAAAAGGACATCGAAAATACTTACAACTAGCAAGATAAATAAGACTGGGTTATTATGCTGATTTTTCCCAAAGTGCTGACCACAATGAGAACATGGGCCAGAATTTTCAAGTCGGCGTGCGGGACGTGGAAAATGACACGTGATGACGTCAAGCGTGCATCCTGTCATTCAGATTTTTTGTTCGGCATGTGTGCCGCCAGAGGTAGCTGCACACCTGCTGAACTGTCAAAGGCCTGTTAAGGCCAATAAAAAAACAACTAACATAATTATCAACGCTGCCCGTCCAACCTTACGATTGGCGGGCAGGTGAAGAGCCCAAGCGGCCTTCACGTTTTTCAGGAAATGTGGGATGAGGTTTCCTGAAGGTTTTATTAAATAAATAAATTATTTATTCACATTTCATAAACATGTCCCAGCTCATGTGGCACTGTCACATGAGGGGACATGTCTAAATAATTTTTACCTTTCTTTATTTAAATATTTCAATATGAACTTAATCTCCCTGATGCAGCTCCGTGCCTCAGGGAGATTTCTGTGCTCTTTCACGCGCATGCGCTAAAGAGTGTAGGCTCTGACTCTCCCTCTTCCACCACGCCCGCACAGGGGGCATTGAGCACTACCGACTGTGCGTCACGCTGGGCAGGCTTTAATTGGCCTGCCCACATAAAATGGTGGCGCAGAGCCAATCGTGGGTGGCAATCGGCTCCACACCTGCCCGCGCCCGCTCCCAACCATGCCCGCCGACAGGGAGAAAATTCTCCCTGTGAAAGTTTTTTATATTCTGGGAAAAGTAACTTCTAAAGGCAAATTTACAAATCAAAAGGGATAAAATATATTTAAAGACAGATGGAAGGCTATGTGAGGTGTGGCCATGTGAGATCTTGAAAAGTAACTGTGTGAAACAGACTTGGGGGTCAAAGCCTCTAGCCACCCTGAAGAAGTTTGCTGTTCCAACGTTGTGTTAAAAGCCTTTGGAATTCCATTGTCCAATTGGTGCTTGTGGTAATATTGCTGGATGAGTTTATAGATTTGGGATCTATTTGAACTGTTGCCTTAAAGGGAGTGTGTAGTTGGGAGTCTGGTTAAGTAGGAATTTTGGGAACTGCTATAACTGTGTAACTGTAATCTTGTGTGTGTTTAAGTTTTTTTTCTTTTGTTAATAAATGTTTTAATTTAATCTGTAAAATCTCTAAAGGTGGTGGTTGAATCGTTACTGCTGACTTCAGTGCACAAGCCTCCTTGTAATAAATACAAATTGCAAAATTGTCGTGATAGTGTGGTCAAGTTTCCCTTGTGGATTTGGTCAGCCTGACAAATACCACCTGCCATATCATAACAAGCACTATGACTCTCCGAGAACACTCTGCTCAACGCTGACCTCTTGTGTATCACCTGCTTACTTCGCCCTACCATTTGTGGATGTTCCTCAGCTGCCCATGGATCCCAAGATTTGAAATTCTTTCCATCTCTCTACTCTTTCTTTCTTTAAGACACTCCTAGCTAGCTTTCTGTATTGGTACAAAGAGAGGGATGTATCAACAAATGGGCAGTCATCCCTCCCTTGGGAATGTCCCGGGCCTGGAGCATGTCTCCGTATTACTGCCATTAACTCTACTCTTGTCGGTAGTACCTTCAATAAACAAAAGGTACACAACATATAGCCCTCTGTTCACATGCATCGCCAGCTGTCTGATATGTATAAGCTTCAAAATGTAGAATAAAACTCTCAGCAACCTTGCTCAAAGCAAATTAATTTTATCTTTACAAAGAAAAGGGAAATATTTAAAACAATAATCAACTGGCTTCAGAAGAAATACATTCCACTAAAAATCAAGAACAAACTAGCCAATAATGGAAATCCCTGGATGAGTAAGGAGATAAGGATAAGGATCAAACTATTTGAAAAGGCACATATTAAGTACAGAGACAATAAAGGAGATGACAAAAGGGAAAACTGTCGTTCACCAGATGCATAAATGATTGGGGGGGCTCGTGAATGAGAATGCTATATCAAAATTGGCTGATGACACCAAATTGGGATTTAGTTAATACTGAAGAGGACTGTAACATCCAAGAAAAGGCTTGTAGAATTGCAAAATGGGCGTATAAATGGCAAATGACTTTCAGTGTACATAAGTGCAAAGTTGTGCATTCTGGTTGCAGGAATAAGGAGACCATATACTTGGAAAATAAGAATCAAAATAAGGGTAGAGGTACAAAGCGATCTGAGGGTACAGATTCAAAAATAATAGCAACTCCGGTTCGTTAGGTCATAAAGCTGCATACAAAGCACTGGGGTTAATTTCCAAAGGGACAGAATTCAAAACCAGAGAAGTTATATTAAATTTGTATAGAACCTTGATTAGCCCACACTTGGGGTAACGTGCATAGTTCTAGATTCCATTTTGCAGATAGGATATTGAACACTGGTGAAGGTGCAAAAAGGATTTACAGGAACAATACTAGAATGGAGAAGTCATAAATGTTAGTAAAGAATGAGCAGGCAGGAACTCTCTTCTCTAGAAAAGGGAATACCAAGACATGACCTAGTAGAGGTCTTTAAATAATGAAAGGGTTCAATGGGTAATTTGGAGAGAAGATGTTCCCACTTGCTGGGGAGTCCAAGTCTAGGGGCCATAAATGTAAGATAATCACAAATAAATCCACAAAGAAACCCAGAAGGAATTTCATTGCTAAGATAATGCTGAGAATATGGAATTTGTTACCATATGGAATGCTTGAAGCGATTAGTGTCAATGCATTTAAAGGGAAGTTAGAAAAGCTACATGAAGAAGAAAGGACAAGAAGGATATGCTAATAGGGTGAGATGAAATAGGGTGGGAGGAGGCCTGCATGGAGCAGAAACATTGGGTTAGACCTGTCAGGCTGAATGGCCTGTTTCTGTGCCGTAAAATTCGATGTAAATGAATTTACCTGGATGCCACTACATATCGCTTGTTCTGAGTTGAAATTTTCTAGATCCAAGCCCTTAGGTTTTTTGTCAAACTTTATGGAAGCATATACCAAAGCATCTGCAGAATTCCTCTTCGGAGCACCCCGTTTCTCAGCCGGACTTTCGCTCATGCAGAAGTTCTCATATACTTTGTTGGCGGTGGAAATGTCCGTCTGGTTGCCCTGCCAATGAGACCTCGGTAACAACTTTTTTTTAAAGAAAAGGTTTTTTTTTTAAGCAGCCATATAATTGGAAAGACACTGTTTCCAATAGCTTTACCATAATTTTATCAATTGATTTCAGTCACTTTAAGGGGTGTAAAGCATTTGAACAATATCAGAAAATTGGGTGAGAGTCTCTGGCCATAAAATTGGAGAGGGCCTGAAAACAGGGGTATTACAATATGTAATTACCCCTTGTCCTTAGCTTCCAATTTGCATGATAGTATCATGCAGCCAGTTCTAAATGTGCTGCTGAGTAGCTGCATGCCTCAGCAGGGGGCCCAAGTCCATATGAGGCTACGGCCACTTAAAGCACCACTTAAAGCCATTCTGCAGCACTTAAAAGGGAGGTGCATTCTGACTGGAGCAGGTGCTAGTAATGGTTGCAGAAGAGTGTTTGCAAGAAGAACACTGAATTATGGTGCCACAGGACAGGAACTGTGCTCCAAGGTTCTCTGACACAACACTGAAGGCCTGGCTGGAGGAGGCCAGGAGGCCATTGAGACAAGCTATGTGAAGCTCATGTGGGCAAATAGCTGTGGAGCAAATGCCATTAGTCTAGCCCCAAGAATTTCTGTGACTTCACACTGTTGACATGATTTAACTCATTTTCAAATGTCATATTCTACCAACTACACCATTATCTTCACACAGATGCTCAATTAGTTCTCACTTCCATAGCTTCACCCCACCCTCACACATTTCTTACTGCTGCAAGTCACACACCCATATCTCAGAGCTTGTACATATTGATGGCTATTCAATCATGACAGCCACATCACCCAAGCAAACACATTGCATCACACTCACTGCTCTGCTCTCTTGCAGGACAAGGCGGCTTATAACTGGAGACAACAGAAGCTAAGTGGTGGCTGATGGGCATGGCTGCATGTTCTAACCCCCAGGAAGGAGACAAGTTCTGACCATTACTGGAGTAGTCATGGCTGTGGTCATGGCCAGAGGAGGGTCTGAAACCATTGAAGTTGATGGTATGCTCAGACCTAATCCCTACCTTCACATCCTACCTCCCTCATCCCACAGTCTCTCCTGGCTTACGAACTACAGAGGATTTAAAGATACACCTCTTGATTCCCCCTCTGCCCCACCACACTCCTTTCAGATACCAGAAAGCTGTAACCTGACCAGGCTGTAGAAGAGAAAGAGGTGAACAGAAGGAAGGCAGTGATGAAACATTGCTATCACTTTCATAGCCACCATCTGAAATGGTGACACTCGTATTAAGTTAGAGGATAGTTTAGCTCTGTGGGGAGACTAGAACCAGGGGACAAGGTTTCAGAATAATAGGTCTCCTTTTTAAGTTGGAGGTGAGGAAATTTTTTTCTTTCCAAGGGTCATTGGTATATGGAATTCTCTTCGCCAGAGAGCACTGGAGGCTGGGCCATTGAATTTATTCAAGGCAGAGTTAGGCAGATTTTTGATTGTCAAGGGTTATGGGGGGCAGACAAGAAAGTGGAGTTAAGGCCACTACCAGATCAATCAACCATGATCTTATTGAATAGTGGAGCAGGATGAAGGCCGAATGGCCTACTCCTGCTCCAAAGTCCTATGTTCCTATGTTCCATGTGGTGAGTCACCGGGCATGAGTGGCCTACAGTTACGCTGGAGGACAAGGTTAACATAGGTGCCTGCCTGCTGGAGGGAGAAGTTACACACGAGTTCTGTTGTAGAGAACTCAGATGAGGACCGGGTTGGAGTGGTCTAGAGAAGAAGGCTGATGCCTGGTGCTTTGGCAGGTCTTTCAGAAAGCCTGCACACAATATCAAGGGGCAGGGAGGAATCTGGCACCAGCTTGGCACAGGGCTTTGCACTGAATTTCGAGCCCACCTTTTCCAGCTTGGAAGTGGTAGCTAACTTCGTGAGAACACTTGTGAGCCCATTAGTGAAGCAGGCTCTTAACGGTCACCATCTCAGCTTCCACTATGGCACAAACAGAAGCTGCCCACCATCTGAGTGCTGCAGTGGAAGCTCACGCTGAAATAATCATACAAGCTGAGCTTGCGCCATGCAGACTCCGACTGCTGCCAGCATAGTTGCAGATGCCAGTGTTCAAAGAAGCTCGCAGGGTCTCACAGCAGTTCAGTAATCTGCCCTCCAACACATTGCTAGGATTGCTGCGATGCCACTTTCAGTGCCAGTGGCTCCATGGAGCACAAAGCTGCTGCCCACTCTCAGGATGACAGTATTCGTCCTCCACCATCGCCACTCCTCCAGTGCCCTTGCTGTGTTGCCTGTCAGCCAGCCCAGACTGCTGCTGTCCATTGCAAGGTAGTATAGTCTGAAGCCAGGCCATCTAGGGCCAAATCTGCACAAGGTTGCCCTGCAAGGCCATCTGCAGTCTCCCCCAGTGAAAGTCAACAGCCTTCCAACAGCCACTGGGATATTACTGTGTGGGAGCACTAGAACAGACAAAGGAAAGACGGGCACTAAGGGAATGTACAAGAGTGACTAGTTGATGTTTTTATGCAATATGGTATGTTTTGATTTATAAATTTGGTTTGGAATATTTATTTTGTGGTGGCTTTTATTTTTGCAATATGTGGACACTATAGTCAATAACAGAAGAAAAGTACGATGTGAGACTGTTAGTGAATGGGGAAACTCTTTCGAGTTACCAACAGTCACAGATTGCAACTTCTTTTGAGTACAATCACAGTTCTTGGTTTTCCAGGAGTGGGACATGAACCCACAACCCTCTGATTCAAAGGTGAGGGTGCTATGAACTGAGCCACAGCTGACACCTCTTAGTGAATGGGGAATAGGGATTGCATTCACTGGTATCACAATTGGATGAGCCTGTCTTGCTGGCCTCCTGCCTTCCTCCTCCCCTTCCTCAGCTGGTCACCAGATAACCGGGGTCAAGAGCTGTGCCCTTGTGATGGTGAGGTTCTGCAGCATGCAACAGACCATCACAAATCTTAGCACGTGCTCTACTGATCACAGTAGTTTCCTCCAGAGCAGTCCAGGCAGCTGAAATATTGGCCAAAATCTTATGCTCGCCCCCATCCCACCCCCTGGCGCGTTCTGAGGTGGTCGGGGGTTTGAAATTGCATGGAAGGGATATTCTGGATTCCCACCCACCCTGAGCTGGTAGCGATTTTACGGTGCGACAGGCAGGGCCTTGGATGGGAAGCTCATCCTTGCCCTAGTTAAGGCCCTTAAGTGGCCACTAAATGGCCACTTAAGGGTCTTTGCCCACCTAGCCTCAATTTTTAGGCTAGCGGGCAAATGATGGCTCAATGAGGGGAAAGGTTGGAATTAAACTGAATTCAATCTTGGGCGGGGAGGGTGGGGGTTCGCCTCCATCAGAAGGTCCCTTCTGACTCGGGGCACCCTCCCCATAGGACCCGGTGACCTCTGGCCCTCCCTTCCCCCACCCCGGCCTATCTCCCGAGACCCGATTGCCTCCCTGGCAACCCCCAGCCCTTGTCTACCCTCCCCGCCCTGGGACCCCTGCCACTCACCTGTCCTCTGGTTCCTGGAACTTAGTGCCAGGCAGCTCCCTGCAGTGCCACTTCCGGCCACTACAGCGCTGTGCCCAGAGTGACTGGAGAGTTGCTGGCTAATCTGATTGGCCGGTAGCTCTCCAAGGCAGGACTTCTTCCCGAGTGAGGCAGAAGTCCCGCCTTATGTCAATCAACGCCTGTTAGAGCATAAAATGGCCTCAGGGCCATTGGAGTCAGTGGGGATGTGTTCCCCGCTGACCCCTTGGATGGTAGGGTCCAAGCCCCTGCCATCCTAAAAATTCAGGCCATTATTTCAGCATGCCAGTGGTCTGCTCTATCACATTCCATGTGGCAGCATGGCTTTTTCTACATGCATGCTGCCCACCTGCGTCGGTTTGTGGGCTGCCATACAAGCCAGGTGATTAGTGAATGGCCATTGTTGCCAAGAAGCCATTCTCTAGTTTGTCTCTTCTGACTCAATTGCAGATGGTACAGTGGAATGTCACAGAATGAAGACATCATGGCTGCTGCCAGGGTGCCAGGCATTAGATCGCAAGATACGCTGAGTATGGTCACACCTCTGATGTCTTAGCCAATATTTATCCCTCAACCAGCATCACCAGGAGCACATTATCTGGTCATTTAGTTCACTGCTGTTACTGGAACCTTGCTGTGTCCAAAAGCTTTGTTTCCCCACTTTTCAGTTGGTGTTACAGCAATAATTTTCTATTCATGATCATCAGGTTGGTCATTAGACAGCAATAGGAAGAGAGGAAACAGCAAGAAAGTGCTAGCTCTGGTAGCTTCATGTGCGTGAGTGGATGTAGCAGTCAGAGTACTGGGGACCGTAGGTGAAACAGGAGTGAGCGATGACCATTCCATACCATTATACAACTCCTCCCTAAATAATTCTCTCTGAGATATAAGCTAAGTTATAAGTATGTGTAACGAGATCTTCACAAACCTGTTTTGAGTCCTGTGTTTCATTGTGGAGCACTGGTTGCAACTCATTTTCTGGGTTTTTTCCTGTAACAGAAAATAGGATGAATCCGTCAGTTGTAGTTCTCTGGTCTCTGTCAGAAATTCATGGGTTCAAGTCCCACTCCAAGGACTGAGCACGTAAGTCATGTTGACATTCCAGTGCAGTACTGAGGGAATGCTGTATTTGTCAGAGCTGCTATCCTTCCGATGAAACATTAAACTGAGGCCCTGTCTGCCCACTCAGGTGGATTTAAAAGATGCCATGAAAGTTCCCCCCCAACCAACATCAGGTTACTTGTTTATTATCACATTGCTCTTTGTGAGACCTCAGTGTATGCAAATTGATGCTAGGTTTCCTGCGTTATAACAGTGACTACAGTTTATTGGCTATAAAGCATTTTTGGGCACCCTGTGTACAGGAAAGATGCTATAAATGCCACTTCTTTCTTCTTTAACATTTTGAACACTCAGAAAGAAAGTTCAATGACCATTAACATTGAATCGTAGAACTCTGGAGTTAATGATTAACACAAAGTGAAAAATAGCAGATATTCCCTGGTGGGCCAAGAAACTATTATATTGACATATTGAAAACCAGCCACAAGGTTTATAATGTTCTTACTGAGAGACAACATGGTACTGGCTAGGCTTGATGGGGCACTGCTCAATGTGCTTGTGACAATTTTCTTCTGTTGAGCTGAGCCAAAATCTCTTTGCTTAAATCATCCTTTCGGATGTGGACATAAATGCTACCTCTAGTTGCCCTTCAGGAGGCAGTGGAACTTCTGCAGTCTGTGTGGTGAAAGCTGTTGGGTCAGGAGTCCCTGTTGATAGTACACACCATGGTATGCCAGTGGTAAAGAAAGTGGATGCTGAGGGCGATGGATAGGTTGCCGATCAATCAGACTGCTTTGACATCCACAATACATCCCAGTCAAGATATTGTGTGATTTGAAAGGATGCTTGGAAGTGATAGGATCCCCATACACCTAATGTCCTTTTCCTTCTGAGTGGTAGAGGTTATGGGGTTGGGAGAAGCTATTGAAGCAGTTGCAACAAGGGACTGACTCCAGTCTACACTGACAAAGCCAATGAGTAGCAGCAAGCCCATCAATTGCCAATGGATGCACTGGTGACTGGTAGATCTGAGAAATATCCAGCCACATGATCCAAAAGAAATTGCTACAAAGGAAGATAAATAGTTAAGGAAAAAAGGATGAATGAATTGGCAAAGAATATCAGCTGAGCGAGAAATAAATGGGTATGAAACCAAAGCACTGAAGTGATAGAAGAACTGGTGGGTTATTGGTCAGTTGTAACAACAGAATGATCTTGCAGAAGTCCACCCAGATGGTGCCAGGGGCAACAGTTTCAACAGCAATGGTCAAAATTAGGTTTAAGTGAGACTAATTGGATTACTCTTCCAAGGAATTGGCATAGTTACAATGGATGGAATGGTGTTTTCCTATGCTGTACAATTCCATGACTGAGCAGTGATCATAGCTGGGCTCCTCTGTGCCATGTGAAGAAGCCGTTAGCAGCAGGGACCTTACCTCTGAGCAAGACTTTCCATCGTATCCAAAGTACAATGGCCAGGAGAAGTACTGCCCCAACAATAGATATAATCACTTGTATCAGAAAGGTTGCTGGAACAACAAATAAGGCATCTTTCATTAGTTGCAGCTGTAAGGATTAAATTAACTAATTCATTCTATTTCTCTTTCAATTTCCCCCTCTCTCATTTGGAAGGTGAGTTTTGGCTACATAGAGTTTCATAGACATTACCACATAGGAACAGGCTGTTAGGGTCAACCAGTACATGTTATTCCTTACACAAGCAATAATCCTGATTCCATGTGTCCAAGGCACCCCTCTTTCCATATCCCTTTATTCCCCTTTTTTCCAATCACCTATCTAATCCATTCTTATATGTTGACATGGTCTCTGCTTCAACTGCTAACTCTGGTAATGTATTCAACAGCCTTGCAACCCTGTGTGAGAACATTTTCCCTCTCTCTGCCCTATATCTCTTACATTTAATCTTACATCCATATCTAACATAAAGGCAACCGGTGATCTAATTGCGGTGTTTAAGATGATTAAAGGAGACGGTAGCTTCCTCATATTTACCGTAGGGAGTACACAACAAAGGTCATAACTTTAAAATTAGAGCTTGGCTGTTCGGAGGTGATGTTGGGAAGCACTTCATCACATCAAGAACAGTGGAAATCTGGAACTCTTTCCCCCCAAAAATTAGTTAAGGCTGGGGGGGTGGGGCCGGGGGGAGGGGCGGGTTAAATGAAAATTTAAAAACTGAGATTGATAGATTTTTGTTAGGCAAGGGTAGGCTAGGGAACCAAGGTGGATAAGAGGAGTTAAGATATCAATCAGCTGTAATCTAACTGAAAAGCAGAACAAGCTTGAGAGACTGAATGACATACTCCTGTTTATCTGTTCTGGTATTCTCTTGTTCTATATCCCTCTGCTACTGGAAACCATTTGTTTCGTACACCCTGTCTCATCCCTTCATAGTTTTAAAGACTTCACAATTTTTGGTCTTAAATTTGTGTTGACGTTCACCATTATAAATTGCTAAGTCAGCACCTCCTATTCAATTTGATGGTCTCAGCTGTCACAATATAATTGCAGACTCTGGCCGTTGGGGCAGCAGAATAGGGGTGATGTAAAATATGTTGTTCTCTTCCAACTCTGTCACTCCCTAATTTATAAAAATAAACTAACATGTTAATTGACTGACTGAGAAACACCGCAGTCAATTCACTAGCTATGATGTGTTATGACAAAAATTATTCCAGATCATTTGTCCAGTTGTAATTTGGATTTTGTTTATTAAGTTTCTCCTTTCTTTCATCGTACATGCTAATAAATAATTCTAATGGTGTATGCTTACATAGTGTTGACTTGACACACTGTTGCTCCGAATGCAGAAGTCCATGTTTATTCTGAGCTTGACATGAAACACAAATGCTTGATGTTGTTTGCAGAGTTAGTGTGCTGTTGGTCCAATTGCCACTGATCACTGGTTTGACATTGCCTGTGTAGCTCCATGTAATCTGTGCCGGAGGATTGGCTATGGCCATACAATTAAAACTCATCCCAGCTTGGCTGATGTTTACTTCATAAGGTTTGTCTGTGGGAAGAAGTTGAACTGCAGTGAATCATAGATTATCGGTTTTCTCTCCTTGATTCCCTCTCGTTCATGGAAACAAAACTCATTGGGCCCCAGTTTCATGGAAATTGACAGTCCTTCCAATACTTTATCCAATTTTCAACTCTGAGTCTAGTTTGAGTGTCAGTAGGTTATTTAATTATGACTGTTTATTGGCTGGGATTGCTATCTCTGCCTGTCTATTGGCTGGGATTGCTATCCCTGCCTATCTATTGGTTGGGATTGCTATCCCTGCCTGTTTATTGGCTGGAATTGCTATCCCTGCCTGTTTATTGGCTGGGATTGCTATCATGCCTACCATGGTTTGTTCAATACCAATGGACGCAATTTTTTGGTTTGGGTGTGCTGGATATGGGGGGGGGGGGGCAGGATTTGTTCTGAGTAAATTTCCTGAACGCAGCATTTATTTTGCTCCTAACACTTGTGTAATTTTAGGATTATATTTTTGAAAATTGGTACAGACACAACAAGCCCATCCCATTTTAAACTGTGTTGATTATACTCACTTAATTATTACCATTAATTTGGCCATTGCCTTTCCCTATCTCTGTAACCTCTCCCAGTGCTACTAGGTCGAATCCCACCCTACCCACTGCCACCCTGAGCTCTTTGTTCCTCTGCCTCCAGACGCTTAAACTGCTAAAATCCCATTCCTCCAGCAGTGGCTGCAGTCTGGATTGCACAGTGGTGAAATTATTTTCTTAACAAATCCTCCACCTTTCCACATCTCTCTGCTCCTCCTTTAAAAATGCAGCAGTGTTCTTCTCATGAAAATGCTGTGAAGTGCTGATTTTAGGGATGCCCAGGCAAAACATTTGGTTTCTCATTGTGGAGCTGGCATTTGTAACGGTGCCTATAGAGCTGAAATCTAACATCCAACTTGAGGGGAAAAGCTGTGAAAGAACCTAGGGTACAATCAATGAGCTGTTGGCACTGTCAGTGGTCTCTCTTAGCACCACAAATGGTGCAGAAAAGGCAATTGGTTGAATCTTTACCCTGGCACCACTCGGAATCCAATGATCAAGGTTTACTGCTTTCTTACTGTTCTGGAAGATAACAACACTAACTCTCCACAATGCGAGTTTATTTCATGCACCAAACTAAATTATTAAGCTTGATTGAAAAATTTTTAACAAGTAAAAGAAGCTACAAAACAGGATAATACTGACAGGCCGCTCCCAATCTCTCAGCCATACAGTTCTCACCTCCATTTGCAATGTGAAACAACACTTTAACAGAAAGATTTTTTTGAACACTTCGCTCACTCCTGACCACTTTGAGTGTTATTTCCTCCAAAAGGACAAAGATGTTCATCAATCCCACAGAGCTTGAATGTTCCTCTTGTCCCTTAGTGCACCCAACACCCATCCATGCTCAAGGACTGGTTATTGGCTAGGAAATCAGGAAAATGTGGATGCAGTGTCCATGATTTGGCCTCTACTTTTGGAACCAAGTCCATATAGTACCATATACCAGGAAAGGAAAATTCTAAGATGGACAACACACCCATGAGTGGCACATCAATTTCTACAAGAACAATTGAATCAGTTATTGAAGAGCAAAATTGAACAATACCTGACGAGAATAATCTGATAAATACAACTTTTAGATTATACAGTGTTGCAAAGTCCGTTTTATATAACTTTCAAGATGCCATGCTCGAACTGTACAGTACCCTGAGGATTGTGTGCAGTTTTGATCATCAAGGCAGTAGAGGATCATTCAAGCTCTGTGGGATTTTTTTTTTGGGACCCATTAACCTGAACTAGACACCCTGCGGCAGCTCTGTGGGATTGATGAATATCTTTGTCCTTTTGGAGGAAGTGACACCCAAAGTGGTCAGGAGTGAACAATGTGTCCAAAATAATCTCTCCGTTAAAGTGTTGTTTCACATTGCAAATGAAGGTGAGAACTGTATCAACATTCTTGGCAGAGAGGAATTATTTGAAACAGCAGGGCAATAGTCTTATCACGTCAACACCCATCCTTCTGCCTCCATAAACCGCAGCTCAGCTAAAGCTCGGCTGCCTATATATTCGTTCTAGTTTGCCCAGTTTTCACCTGCATGTTCAAACTGGCCTCGCATCAGTCGATTCCTGCAAAGCCTTTCAGCTCTAGAATGCACCAAGATCTCTGCATTGCTCCAGCTCTTGCTTTGTGTGCATTCCTCCCCTTCCCTCACCTCACAATTGGCAGCTGTAGATTCAGCTGCCTATAGGCCCTAAGATCTGGGATACACTCCAGAAACCTCTCCACCTCATTCTCCTTCTTTAAGACTCTCCTCAAAACCCATCCCTTTGACCCAACTTTTTGTTAACTATCTTAATATCTCCTTTATCAGGTTGGTGGTGATTTCTGTGTGATTATGCCCCTGTGCCTTGGCATAGATTTTTTTACATTCATGATTCTATGTGAATGCAAATTGGTGTTATTGCTAAATACATATGGAGGAGGACAAGTGTCCCATCCTGATCATCCTTCAATAGAAACCTACAGGCCCCATATCACAGCATTAGGCTATCTCTTGAATGGCTCCAGAGTTTTGACCTCCACACTCTAGCTAGCAAACCCCCTCCTGAGAGTGTCATAGAAGAAAGTTAAAATTATCTCTGACTAAAAGTCACTTGACACCACTTCATGGTAAATCTTTCTAATTAATCACAGAGCCTCTGGATGAGAGAGGTGAAAAAATTAGCCAGAAAGCCCACCCCTGGCCATTATGCAATGCTCAGGTATGGCTGCTGTGTGAAAACAGGATTAGGGGTTACGAAAGTCTGAGGTAAGCTAATATTCACTATTCTTCAGTGACAGCAGCATTGAGTTTATCACAGATGAGCGCAATAAAAAAATGCTAAATATGCATGATTGCTTACATTGGACACGGATTTCCAAATCTTCCGAGGCTTCATTTCCAAGGTAATCTGTTGCTGCACAGCTGTAGAACCCAGAATCTCTTCTCAAAATATTATGGAAGGACAGAGTTCTTCTCATAATATTAAGAGGTTTTGTTTGACCTTTGTTATCCTCCCTCTTGTACCAGGTTTATTAGCTTCAGAGTTACTGTTACTGGTGCACATCAAAGAGACCTTATAACCCTATTTGATCTCCAATTGTGAACTATTACCTACTTAAATGGTATGTTTTTGGGTGCATCTGCTAGTGAAAGACATTGATATCTAAAGTTCTACAGGCAACTTTGATAAAGTCTATAAAATAATGAAAGGGTTAGATAGTGCATCTATTGATAAATTATTCCACCTCACAGATTGGGGAGGACCAGCGGACATGAGTTTAAGCAATGATGGAGGAGGAGTAGAATGGATTTTCGGTTGTTCTTCTTTTCCCAGAGAATAGGGAGGTTCTGGAATAGGCCACTGGCTGCTGCACTGTGCGCTGACTCTCAGCATGTGTTTATGAAGGAATTGGATGGCATCATGGCTGAACAGAGGCCACATAATATAAATGGCTTTACAGATACCATTTGATCCATGTGATCTCTTGAACAGGTTTCACTCATTTGAAAGGGTTGGGGAAAAATAATTCCAGAATATTTTTTCTGCATTTACCCTGTACCTATCTCTGGAGTTTTTCCTGTTTGCTGCTGATGATATTTAGAGATCCTGTTTAGCATGTGTCTTCCTCTGTCTTGTCCCGAATTTAAATAGCTTCAGCACAACTGTTATTGATCACATTAGTAATACATTACAGTCCCCTTCCAACTCTAATTCTTTATCTACATTAATGGTTATTGTAATGAACCTGAGGTACCAGGAAGGTTTCTTACTTGAAACAAATAACTTTATTACAGAGCTTGTTTAGAAGCTACATGCTTGAACCAGGTCCACAACTAGAAAGCTCCGCCCCTAAGATTTCCCGCACTTAGGGCTCATTCATCAATACAATCACGTGACCCCTAATGGCAATAGGAAAGGTTATAACTACAGTTATATTTTTAGGAGCATCTGAAAATAGGAAATAAATTGTTGCTTTATGAAGTGTAATACAGAATGATTCATGTTTTATCAAGTCTTACCATCCCAAATATCTCTTTCTCTCTCTCACACACATTTGCTGCTTTATAATGACCAAAACAATCAGATTGTGGGAAAAGGCAGGAAGAGGCGATTTGGGGCAGGTTGGGTAGACAAAATTTGAGGAAAGGAACAGTTAATATTATTCAGTATTAGCGCCATTGAGCTTGTCACAGAATGAACAGAATCAAAAAAACACAAAAAATATATGATTGCTTACATTGGACACGGATTTCCAAAGCCTCTGAGCTCCCATTTCCATTGTAATTAGTTGCTACACAGCTGTAGAACCCAGAAGCTCTTCTTGAAATACTGTGCAAGGACAGAGTCCCTTCCATGGTTTGAAAAGGTTCTGCTTGGCCTTTGTCTTCGTCCCTCTTGTACCAGGTATATGTAGCTTCAGGGTTACTGTTACTGGTGCACACCAAAGAGACGTTATCACCCTCTTTGATCTCCAATTGTAATCCATGATGTACTTGAATGGTTATGTTTTTGGGTGCATCTGAAAGTAAGAGATAGTTAGTGGGATAGTTACACATAATATGGAGGACAGCACAGTCAGTGGTGTAGCACTGGGGTTATTAAGTTACTTGGTCTTCCGTCATAATTCTCAATCCCTGCAGGAATAGGTCAAGCTATACTTTCTTATCTTGTTATTAAGGAAGGTTATTAGGTCTTAACTCATTTATAGATTCATAGAATGAAAAGGAGGTCATTCGGCCCTTCAAACCTGTGCTGATTCTTTAGTAGATGGTAAAGAGGCCAGAATTAGAAGGCTACAATTCTCTTAGAGGGTTGTGGGCTGGAGGAGATTACAAAGGTAAGGATGGGCAAGGTCATGGAGGGATTTGAAAATAAGGATACAAATTTTAAAATCAAGTCATTACTTAACAGTGAACCAGTGTAAATAAGTGAGCCTAGGGGCAATGGGTGAGTGGGATTTGGTGTGAGTTAGGACACAGGTAATTTTGGATGGCCTCAAGTTTACAGAAGGTAGAATAAAGGCTA
Organism: Cetorhinus maximus; assembly: GCF_964194155.1. Lineage (NCBI taxonomy): Eukaryota > Metazoa > Chordata > Chondrichthyes > Lamniformes > Cetorhinidae > Cetorhinus > Cetorhinus maximus. The sequence continues at coordinate 62,218,665 of NC_135888.1, read as the reverse complement.
ACCTGTCAGCTGTCTTCCCAATATCTCGTTGTACATGCATGTTAACTTTCTGTGATTTGCATATAGGGACACCCAGATCCCCCTCAATAACAACATTTCTCGATTTCTCTCTATTTGAAAACTACTTTGCTTTTCTATTTTGTCTTCCAAAGTGGAGAAGTTAATACTTCCCCATTTTATGTTCCATTTGTTATATTTTTGCCCACTCACTGAATCTTCTATACTGCTTTGCAGCTTCTTTGCGTTCTCCTCAGAGTTTACTTACTGCTTGGACATACCCTGCTATGGTACACAATTGGCCCATTTTCCATCAAGGATGAAAGACAAGAGATAAAAGGAGATCTAATGTGGAGGAGGATGTTGCTAAATCATAATGGTTTCAACACAAAACACGCTGTTCATCACATTTCACAAATAGCCCCTTCCCATAATGACCACAGTGACAGATTCGACTTCCCTGAGACAATATTGTGCCAATAAGAGCACGTTTCAGAAGATCACCCTTCTTCGCTGCCTCAATAGTATTCCTCTTATCGGCTCAACCCACAAAATCACCATGTTGCCTCTTTTAAGGGAAAAGCAAATAGCTGAATCTTGGATTACTTGCTCAGGCTATAGATAACACCTGCATACAGCAAGACCTGCACAACATTCAGGTTTGGATTGTTAAGTGGCCAGTCATATTCATGTAACTCAAGTGCCAGGCAATAACCAACTCCAACAAGAGAGAATCTAACAATTTCCTTTGATTGCCACCACTGAAATTTCCATCATCAACAGAAGCTTAACTGGACCAGCCATTAAATACTGTGATTACAAGAGCAGGGCTGAGGTTTGATATTCTGCAATGTGCAAGTCACCTCATGACTCCCTAAAACTTGTCTGCATCTACAAGACACAAGTCAAGAGAGTTATGATATACTCTCCACTTACATGGATGAGTGCAGCTCCAACAACACTTGAGAGGCTTGATACCATCCTGGTCAAAGCAACCTACCTGATTGGCACCTTTTCCACAAACATTGACTCCCTCCACCACCGACGCACAGTAGCAGCAGTATGTACCATCTACAAGATACACTGTAGGAACTCACCAAGGCTCCTTAGGCAGCACCTTCCAAACCTGCGACCACTACCACCTAGAAGGACAAGGCGGTAGATGGGAAAACCACCACCTGGAAGTTCCCCTCCAAGCCACTCACCATCCTGACTTGGAAATATATTGCCGTTCCTTCACTGTCACTGGGTCAAAACCCTGGAACTCCCTCCCTAACAGCACTGTGGGACTGCAGCAGTTCAAGAAAGCAGCTCACCACCACCTTCTCAAGGGCAATTAAGGATGGGCAATAAATGCTGGCCCAGCCAACGATGCCCATGTCCCATCAATGAATAAAAAAAACTCATCCACCACATTAAACAGTCACTTTCTCCACCATTGATACATAGTGACAGCAGTATGTACCACATACAAGATGCATGCAGCAACTTCCACAGGACCTTCAGACATGCATCCTCTATCACCCAGCAGGACAAGAGCAGCAGAGCTATGGCAACACCATTGATGCACATTCCCCTCCAAGTCACAAGGCTATCCTGACTTGGAAATACATGGCCATTCATTCACCGTTAGTCAGACAAAATCCTGGAACTTCCTCTCAACCAGTGCTGTGGGCACACCTATACCATCTAAACTGCAGTGGTTCAAGAAGGCAGCTCACCACCACCTTCTCAAGGGCAATTAGAGATGGGCAATAAATGCTGGCCCAGCCAAAGACGGACACATCCTGAGAATAGCTATTTTTAAGATGTGGTGTAGCGACAGGAAAACACACACGCCCTCGGATAAACTACTTAGTGATGTATACAATGGCATGGCGTGAGGCTCAGTGATGTGGGTAGGTGGCAGCTTTAGGCCCTGACACCCTTAGGCTAATTACTTAATTACCATTCTTCATGTCTGAGTTAATGAGTACCACCAGATTACCAGTCTTTGAAACCATCATGAATAATCCTCAACCTGTCTGTACCCAACACTGATGGAAGATTCAATTCATAGTCTGTCCATATTCACACCTGCACTGAGCAAAAAGGGTGTTACATTTTTAAAAATTTCTCGATGGGATGTTGGTGTCACTGGCTAGGCCAGCATTTATTGCCCATCCCTAATTGCCCTTGAGAAGGTGGAGGTGAACTGCCTTCTTGAACTGCTGCAGTCTATGTAGTGTAGGTACACCCGCAGTGCTGTTAGTGAGGAAGTTCCAGGATTTTGACTCAGCGACACTGAAGGAATGGCGATATATTTCCAAGTCAGGATGGTGTGTGGCTTGGAGTGGAACTTCCAGGTGGTGGTGTTCCCACCTAGCTGCTGCCCTTGTCTTTCTAGATAGTAGTGGTCATGGGTTTGGGAGGTATTGTCTAAGGAGCCTTGGTGAGTTCCTGCAGTGCATCTTTTAGATGGTATGCACTGCTGTCACCGTGCGTTGGTGGTGGAGGGAGTGAATGTTTGTGGATGGGGTGTCAATCAAGCGAGCTGCTTTGTCCTGGACGGTGTCGAGCTTCTTGAGCGTTGTTGGAGCTGCAATCACCAGGCAAGTGGGGAGTATTCCATCACAATCCTGACTTGTGCTATGTAGATGGTGGACAGGCTTTGGAGAGTCAGGAGGTGAGTTACTCGCTGCAGGATTCCTAGCCTCTGACCTGCTCCTATAGCCACAGTATTTATATGGCTAGTCCAGTTCAGTTTCTGCTCAATGGTAACCCCCAGGATGTTGATAGAGGGGGATTCAGTGATGGTAATGTCATTGAATGTCAAGGGGCGATGATTAGATTCTCCCTTGTTGGAGATGGTCATTGCCTGGCACTTGTGCGGCGCAAATGTTACTTGCCATTTGTCAGCTCAAGCCTGCAGGTCTTGCTGTATTTGTACATGGGCTGCTTCAGTATCTGAGGATTCAAGCTAGTTCCAGTTAGAGCTCTTACAGGTGGGAAAGGTTAATGACGGTCAGTCTGACTAGATTTAAACCCCAATTCTAAATTGTTAATCTGCTATGCAGCTCGTCTTCAAGGGGTGGAATTGCAGCGTGCCCAGAGCATTGGCCGTACCTACGCCTTTATATACAACTGTCAGTTTGGCAGTAATCCAATTGTACTGATGTTCAAGATACGTTGATAGTTAGAAAGCTTATTAACCACCTGTGTCAGATTCAATGTTCCTATCTTCATATATAGACTGTGGAACCCTAACATTTCTGCATGTTAAGATGATTGACATTGGCGACATGGTCACTTCATTGTAGAAATCAATCAATGGGCTGAATCTTCCGAGGGGTGGTGATTGTTGGGTTGCCATTCCGCTCCTATTTACTTAGCTTGCACCAGAGCACCACATTTCTTTACCAGACATCCGAGCCTGAGCTCCTCAGAGATGCAGAGTGCATCTGTTCTGGGAGCCCTTCCTCATAGTGCAGGGTCACTGGGGGAAGCCATGCCACACTTCCTTCTTACACCACTAGCTGCGGTATTCCGTAAGCAGAAAGTTTAAATGTCCCCAAGTCAGCTTTGAGTGAGACGCTGGCTGCTGGGCCTGGGAGTGAGACGCTGGCTGAGGGTCGAGGGGTGAGACGCTGGCTGCTGGGCCCAGGGGTGAGACGCTGGCTGCTGGGCTCGGGAGTGAGATGCTGGCTGCAGGGCCCACGAGTGAGATGTTGGCTGCAGGGCCCAGGGGGGAGACGCTGGCTGCGGGGCCCAGGGGTGAGACGCTGGCTGCAGGGCCCAGGGGTGAGACGCTGGCTGCGGGGCCCAGGGGTAAGACGCTGGCTGCAGGGTCCAGGGGTGAGACGCTGGCTGCGGGGCCCAGGGGTGAGAGGCTGGCTGCTGGGCCCAGGGGTGAGACGCTGGCTGAGGGCCCAGGGGTGAGACGCTGGCTGCTGGGCACAGGGGTGAGACGCTGGCTGCAGGGCCCAGGGGTGAGACGCTGGCTGAGGGCCCAGGGGTGAGACGCTGGCTGCAGGGCCCAGGGGTGAAATGCTGGCTGCAAGGCCCAGGGGTGAGATGCTGGCTGATCGCCCAGGGGTGAGACGCTGGCTGCAGGGCCCAGGGGTGAGATGCTGGCTGAGGGACCAGGAGTGAGACTCTGGCTGAGGGCCCAGGGATGAGACGCTGGCTGAGGGCCCAGGGGTGACATGCTGGCTGAGGGCCCGGGAGTGAGACGCTGGCTTCAGGGCCCAGGGGTGAGACGCAGGCTGAGGGCCCAGGGGTGAAATGCTGGCTGCAGGACCCAGGGGTGAGTCGCAGGCTGCGGGGCACAGGGGTGAGTCGCTGGCTGCAGGGCCCAGGGGTGAAATGTTGGCTGCAGGACCCAGGGGTGAGACGCTGGCTGCAGGGCCCAGGGGTGAGATGCTGGTTGCAGGGCCCAGGGCTGAGACGCTGGCTGCAGGGCCCAGGGGTGAGACGCTGGCTGCAGGGCCCAGGGCTGAGACGCTGGCTGCAGGGCCCAGGGGTGAGACGCTGGCTGCTGGGCCCAGGGGTGAGACGCTGGCTGCAGGGCCCAGGGGTGAAATGCTGGCTGCAGGGCCCAGGGGTGAGACGCTGGCTGCAGGGCCCCGGGGTGAGACGCTGGCTGCAGGGCATAGGGCTGAGACGCTGGCTGCAGGGCCCGGGAGTGAGTCGCTGGCTGCAGGGCCCGGGAGTGAGACGCTGGCTGCAGGGCCCGGGAGTGAGACGCTGGCTGAGGACCCAGGAGTGAGATGCTGGCTGAGGGCCCAGGGGTGAGACGCTGGCTGAGGGCCCAGGGGTGAGACGCTGGCTGAGGGCCCAGGGGTGAGACGCTGGCTTAGGGCCCAAGGGTGAGACCCTGGCTGAGGGCCATGGGGTGAGACGCTGGCTGCTGGGCCCAGGGTGAGACGCTGGCTGCAGGGCCCATGGGTGAGATGCTGGCTGCAGGGCCCAGGGTTGAGACGCTGGCTGCAGGGCCCAGGGGTGAGACGCTGGCTGAGGGCCCAGGGGTGAGACGCTGGCTGAGGGCCCAAGGGTGAGACCCTGGCTGAGGGCCCAGGGGTGAGAAGCTGGCTGAGGGCCCAGGGGTGAGACGCTGGCTGCAGGGCCCAGGGGTGAGACTCTGGCTGAGGGCCCAGGGGTGAGTGGCTGGCTGCGGGGCCCAGGGCTGAGATGCTGGCTGCAGGACCCAGGGGTGAGTCGCTGGCTGCAGGGCCCAGGGGTGAAGTGCTGGCTGCAGGACCCAGGGGTGAGACACTGGCTGCAGGGCCCAGGAGTGAGTCGCTGGCTGCAGGGCCCGGGAGTGAGTCACTGGCTGCAGGGCCCAGGGGTGAGTCGCTGGCTGCAGGGCATAGGGCTGAGACGCTGGCTGCAGGGCCCGGGAGTGAGTCGCTGGCTGCAGGGCCCGGGAGTGAGACGCTGGCTGCAGGGCCCGGGAGTGAGACGCTGGCTGAGGGCCCAGGGGTGAGACGCTGGCTGAGGGCCCAGGGGTGAGACGCTGGCTGAGGGCCCAGGGGTGAGACGCTGGCTGAGGGCCCAGGGGTGAGACGCTGGCTGAGGGCCCAAGGGTGAGACCCTGGCTGAGGGCCCGGAAGTGAGACGCTGGCTGCAGGACCCAGGGGTGAGACGCTGGCTGCAGGGCCCAGGGGTGAGATGCTGGTTGCAGGGCCCAGGGCTGAGACGCTGGCTGCAGGGCCCAGGGGTGAGACGCTGGCTGCAGGGCCCAGGGCTGAGACGCTGGCTGCAGGGCCCAGGGGTGAGACGCTGGCTGCTGGGCCCAGGGGTGAGACGCTGGCTGCAGGGCCCAGGGGTGAAATGCTGGCTGCAGGGCCCAGGGGTGAGACGCTGGCTGCAGGGCCCCGGGGTGAGACGCTGGCTGAGGGCCCAGGGGTGAGACGCTGGCTGAGGGCCCAAGGGTGAGACCCTGGCTGAGGGCCCGGAAGTGAGACGCTGGCTGCAGGACCCAGGGGTGAGACGCTGGCTGCAGGGCCCAGGGGTGAGACGCTGGCTGAGGGCCCAGGGGTGAGACGCTGGCTGAGGGCCCAAGGGTGAGACCCTGGCTGAGGGCCCGGAAGTGAGACGCTGGCTGCAGGACCCAGGGGTGAGACGCTGGCTGCAGGGCCCAGGGGTGAGATGCTGGTTGCAGGGCCCAGGGCTGAGACGCTGGCTGCATGGCCCAGTGGTGAGACGCTGGCTGCAGGGCCCAGGGGTGAGACTCTGGCTGCAGGGCCCAGGGGTGAGACGCTGGCTGCTGGGCCCAGGGGTGAGACACTGGCTGCAGGGCCCAGGGCTGAGACGGTGGCTGCAGGGCCCAGGGGTGAGACGCTGGCTGCAGGGCCCAGGGGTGAGATGCTGGCTGAGGGCCCAGGGGTGAGACGCTGGCTGAGGGCCCAGGGGTGAGACGCTGGCTGCAGGGCCCAGGGGTGAGACTCTGGCTGAGGGCCCAGGGGTGAGTGGCAGGCTGCGGGGCCCAGGGCTGAGATGCTGGCTGCAGGACCCAGGGGTGAGTCGCTGGCTGCGGGGCCCAGGGGTGAAATGCTGGCTGCAGGACCCAGGGGTGAGACACTGGTTGCAGGGCCCAGGAGTGAGTCGCTGGCTGCAGGGCCCGGGAGTGAGTCACTGGCTGCAGGGCCCAGGGGTGAGTCGCTGGCTGCAGGGCATAGGGCTGAGACGCTGGCTGCAGGGCCCAGGGGTGAGACGCTGGCTGCAGGGCCCAGGGGTGAAATGCTGGCTGCAGGGCCCAGGGGTGAGACGCTGGCTGCAGGGCCCCGGGGTGAGACGCTGGCTGAGGGCCCAGGGGTGAGACGCTGGCTGAGGGCCCAAGGGTGAGACCCTGGCTGAGGGCCCGGAAGTGAGACGCTGGCTGCAGGACCCAGGGGTGAGACGCTGGCTGCAGGGCCCAGGGGTGAGACGCTGGCTGAGGGCCCAGGGGTGAGACGCTGGCTGAGGGCCCAGGGGTGAGACGCTGGCTGAGGGCCCAAGGGTGAGACCCTGGCTGAGGGCCCGGAAGTGAGACGCTGGCTGCAGGACCCAGGGGTGAGACGCTGGCTGCAGGGCCCAGGGGTGAGATGCTGGTTGCAGGGCCCAGGGCTGAGACGCTGGCTGCATGGCCCAGTGGTGAGACGCTGGCTGCAGGGCCCAGGGGTGAGACTCTGGCTGCAGGGCACAGGGGTGAGACGCTGGCTGCTGGACCCAGGGGTGAGACACTGGCTGCAGGGCCCAGGGCTGAGACGCTGGCTGCAGGGCCCAAGGGTGAGACGCTGGCTGCAGGGCCCAGGGGTGAGACGCTGGCTGAGGGCCCAGGGGTGAGACGCTGGCTGAGGGCCCAGGGGTGAGACGCTGGCTGCAGGGCCCAGGGGTGAGACTCTGGCTGAGGGCCCAGGGGTGAGTGGCAGGCTGCGGGGCCCAGGGCTGAGATGCTGGCTGCAGGACCCAGGGGTGAGTCGCTGGCTGCGGGGCCCAGGGGTGAAATGCTGGCTGCAGGACCCAGGGGTGAGACACTGGCTGCAGGGCCCAGGAGTGAGTCGCTGGCTGCAGGGCCCGGGAGTGAGTAACTGGCTGCAGGGCCCAGGGGTGAGTCGCTGGCTGCAGGGCATAGGGCTGAGACGCTGGCTGCAGGGCCCGGGAGTGAGTCGCTGGCTGCAGGGCCCGGGAGTGAGATGCTGGCTGAGGACCCAAGAGTGAGACGCTGGCTGAGGGCCCAGGGGTGAGACCCTGGCTGAGGGCCATGGGGTGAGATGCTGGCTGCAGGGCCCAGGGGTGAGATGTTGGCTGCAGGGCCCAGGGCTGAGACGCTGGCTGCAGGGCCCAGGGGTGAGACGCTGGCTGCAGGGCCCAGGGGTGAGACGCTGGTTGCAGTGCCCAGGGCTGAGACGCTGGCTGCAGGGCCCAGGGGTGAGACGCTGGCTGCGGGGCCCAGGGGTGAGACGCTGGCTGCAGGGCCCGGGAGTGAGACGCTGGCTGAGGACCCAGGAGTGAGACGCTGGCTGAGGGCCCGGGGGTGAGACGCTGGCTGCAGCGCCCGGGGGTGAGACGCTGGCTGCAGGGCCCAGGGGTGAGACGCTGGCTGAGGGCCCAGGGGTGAGACGCTGGCTGCAGGGCCCAGGGGTGAGACGCTGGCTGCAGGGCCCGTGGGTGAGATGCTGGTTGCAGGGCCCGGGGGTGATACGCTGGCTTCAGGGCCCAGGGGCGAGACGCTGGCTGAGGGCCCAGGGGTGAAATGCTGGCTGCAGGACACAGGGGTGAGTCGCTGGCTGCGGGGCCCAATGGTGAAATGCTGGCTGCAGGACCCAGGGGTGAGACACTGGCTGCAGGGCCGGGGAGTGAGACGTTAGCTGAGGGCCCAGGGGTGAAATGCTGGCTGCAGGACACAGGGGTGAGTCGCTGGCTGCAGGGCCCAGGGGTGAGACGCTGGCTGCAGGGCCCAGGGGTGAGATGCTGGCTGCAGTGCCCAGGGGTGAGTCGCTGGTTGCAGGGCCCAGGGGTGAGACGCCGGCTGCAGGGCCCAGGAGTGAGTCGCTGGCTGCAGGGCCCGGGAGTGAGTCACTGGCTGCAGGGCCCAGGGGTGAGTCGCTGGCTGCAGGGCATAGGGCTGAGACGCTGGCTGCAGGGCCCGGGAGTGAGTCGCTGGCTGCAGGGCCCGGGAGTGAGACGCTGGCTGCAGGGCCCGGGAGTGAGACGCTGGCTGAGGGCCCAGGGGTGAGACGCTGGCTGCAGGGCCCAGGGGTGAGAAGCTGGCTGCAGGGCCCGTGGATGAGATGCTGGTTGCAGGGCCCGGGGGTGACACGCTGGCTTCAGGGCCCAGGGGCGAGACGCTGGCTGAGGGCCCAGGGGTGAAATGCTGGCTGCAGGACACAGGGGTGAGTCGCTGGCTGCGGGGCCCAATGGTGAAATGCTGGCTGCAGGACCCAGGGGTGAGACACTGGCTGCAGGGCCGGGGAGTGAGACGTTAGCTGAGGGCCCAGGGGTGAAATGCTGGCTGCAGGACACAGGGGCGAGTCGCTGGCTGCAGGGCCCAGGGGTGAGACGCTGGCAGCAGGGCCCAGGGGTGAGATGCTGGCTGCAGGGCCCAGGGGTGAGTCGCTGGCTGCAGGGCCCAGGGGTGAGACGCCGGCTGCAGGGCCCAGGAGTGAGTCGCTGGCTGCAGGGCCCGGGAGTGAGTCACTGGCTGCAGGGCCCAGGGGTGAGTCGCTGGCTGCAGGGCATAGGGCTGAGATGCTGGCTGAAGGGCCCGGGAGTGAGTCGCTGGCTGCAGGGCCCGGGAGTGAGACGCTGGCTGCAGAGCCCGGGAGTGAGACGCTGGCTGAGGACCCAGGAGTGAGATGCTGGCTGAGGGCCCAGGGGTGAGACGCTGGCTGAGGGCCCAGGGGTGAGACGCTGGCTGAGGGCCCAGGGGTGAGACTCTGGCTGAGTGCCCAGGGGTGAGACGCTGGCTGAGGGCTCAGGGGTGAAATGCTGGCTGCAGGACCCAGTGGTGAGACGCTGGCTGAGGGCCCGGGGGTGAGACGCTGGCTGCAGCGCCCGGGGGTGAGACGCTGGCTGCAGGGCCCAGGGGTGAGACGCTGGCTGAGGGCCCAGGGGTGAGACGCTGGCTGCAGGGCCCAGGGGTGAGACGCTGGCTGCAGGGCCCGTGGGTGAGATGCTGGTTGCAGGGCCCGGGGGTGATACGCTGGCTTCAGGGCCCAGGGGCGAGACGCTGGCTGAGGGCCCAGGGGTGAAATGCTGGCTGCAGGACAGGGGTGAGTCGCTGGCTGCAGGGCCCAGGGGTGAGTCGCTGGCTGCAGGGCCCAGGGGTGAGATGCTGGCTGCAGGGCCCAGGGGTGAGATGCTGGCTGCAGGGCCCAGGGGTGAGTCGCTGGCTGCAGGGCCCAGGGGTGAGACGCCGGCTGCAGGGCCCAGGAGTGAGACGCTGGCTGCAGGGCCCAGGGGTGAGACGCCGGCTGCAGGGCCCAGGAGTGAGACGCTGGCTGCAGGGCCCAGGAGTGAGACGCTGGCTGCAGGGCCCAGGGGTGAGTCGCTGGCTGCAGGTCCCAGGAGTGAGTCGCTGGCTGCAGGGCCTGGGAGTGAGTCGCTGGCTGCAGGGCCCGGGGGTGAGATGCTGGCTGCAGTGCCCAGGGGTGAGTCGCTGGCTGCAGGGCCCAGGATTGAGACGCTGGCTGCAGGGCCCAGGGGTGAGACGCTGGCTGAGGGCCCAGGGGTGAGACTCTGGCTGAGTGCCCAGGGGTGAGACGCTGGCTGAGGGCTCAGGGGTGAAATGCTGGCTGCAGGACCCAGTGGTGAGACGCTGGCTGAGGGCCCGGGGGTGAGACGCTGGCTGCAGAGCCCGGGGGTGAGACGCTGGCTGCAGGGCCCAGGGGTGAGACGCTGGCTGAGGGCCCAGGGGTGAGACGCTGGCTGCAGGGCCCAGGGGTGAGACGCTGGCTGCAGGGCCCGTGGGTGAGATGCTGGTTGCAGGGCCCGGGGGTGATACGCTGGCTTCAGGGCCCAGGGGCGAGACGCTGGCTGAGGGCCCAGGGGTGAAATGCTGGCTGCAGGACACAGGGGTGAGTCGCTGGCTGCAGGGCCCAGGGGTGAGTCGCTGGCTGCAGGGCCCAGGGGTGAGACGCTGGCTGCAGGGCCCAGGGGTGAGATGCTGGCTGCAGGGCCCAGGGGTGAGTCGCTGGCTGCAGGGCCCAGGGGTGAGACGCCGGCTGCAGGGCCCAGGAGTGAGACGCTGGCTGCAGGGCCCAGGGGTGAGACGCCGGCTGCAGGGCCCAGGAGTGAGACGCTGGCTGCAGGGCCCAGGAGTGAGACGCTGGCTGCAGGGCCCAGGGGTGAGTCGCTGGCTGCAGGTCCCAGGAGTGAGTCGCTGGCTGCAGGGCCTGGGAGTGAGTCGCTGGCTGCAGGGCCCGGGGGTGAGATGCTGGCTGCAGTGCCCAGGGGTGAGTCGCTGGCTGCAGGGCCCAGGATTGAGACGCTGGCTGCAGGGCCCGGGAGTGAGTCGCTGGCTGCAGGGCCCGGGGGTGAGACGCTGGCTGCAGGGCCCAGGGGTGAAATGCTGGCTGCAGGACCCAGTGGTGAGACGCTGGCTTAGGGCCCAGGGGTGAGACGCTGGCTGCAGGGCCCAGGGGGGAGACGCTGGCTGCAGAGCCCGGGAGTGAGACGCTGGCTGCAGGGCCCGGGGGTGAGACGCTGGCTGCAGGGCCCGGAGGTGAGATGCTGGCTGCAGGGCCCAGGGGTGAGACGCTGGCTGCAGGGCCCGGGGCTGAGACGCTGGCTGCAGGGCCCAGGGGTGAGACGCTGGCTGCAGGGCCCAGGGATGAAATGCTGGCTGAGGGCCCAGGGGGAAGTCGCTGGCTGCACGGCCCAGGGGTGAATCGCTGGGTGAGGGCCCTGGGATGAACTGCTGGCTGCAGGGCCCAGGACTGAGACGGTGGCTGCAGGGCCCGGTGGTGAGACGCTGGCTGAGGGCCCAGGGGTGAGACGCTGGCTGCAGGGCCCAAGGGTGAGACGCTGGCTGCAGGGCCCAGGGGTGAGTCGCTGGCTGCAGGGCCTAGGTCTGAGACGCTGGCTGCGGGGCCCAGGGGTGAGTCGCTGGCTGCAGGGCCTAGGTCTGAGACGCTGGCTGTGGGGCCCATGGGTGAGTCGCTGGCTGCAGGGCCTAGGTCTGAGACGCTGGCTGCAGGGCCCGGGAGTGAGACGCTGTCTGCAGGTCCCGGGGGTGAGACGCTGGCTGCAGGGCCCGGGAGTGAGACGCTGGCTGCAGGGCCCGGGGGTTCGACACTGGCTGGGGACCCAGGCGTGAGACGCTGGCTGAGGGCCCAGGGCTGAGACGCTGGCTGAGGGCCCAGTGCTGAGACGCTGGCTGAGGGCCCAGGGCTGAGACGCTGGCTGCAGGGCCCAGGGGTGAGACGCTGGCTGAGGGCCGAGGAGTGAGACGCTGGCTGAGGGCCCGGGGATGAAATGCTGGCTGCATTTGTGTGCGTTTGCGTGAGAGAGAGAGAATGTGAGAGAGAGAGCATGTGTGTTCGTGAGAGGGGGAGTGTGTGTTTGTGTGAGAGAGAGTGTGAGCGAGAGAGAAAGTGTGAGTGAAAGAGAGGGAGTGTGTATTTTTGTGTAAGGGAGAGTGTGAGGGAGAGTGTGTGTGTTTTTGTGAGAGAGAGAGTGTGAGAGAGAGAGTGTATGTGTATGTGTGATAGAGAGATATTGTGTGTGAGAGAAAGTGTGTGTGTTTGTGAGAGACAGAGTGTGTTTGTGTGAGAGGGAGAGACTGTGAGAAAGAGAGAGTGTGTGCGTTTGTGTGAGAGAGAGAGTGTGGGAGAGAGTGTTTTTGTGTGAGAGAGAGTGACTGTGAGAGAGAGAGAGTGTGTGTTTGTGTGTGAGAGAGAGAGACTGTGTGGGAGTGAGAGAGTGTGTGTGTTTGTGTGAGAGAGAGAGAGTATTTGTTTGTGTGAGAGAGAGAGGGTGTGTATGTTTGTGTGAGAGAGAGAGACTGTGAGAGAGAGTGTATGTTTGAGTGAGAGAGAGAGAGAGAGAGTGTGTGTGTTTGTGTGAGAGAGGGTGTGTGTTTGTGTGTGAGAGAGAGAGAATGTGAGAGAGAGAGAGAGTGTGTGTGTTCGTGTGAAGGGTGGTGTGTGTTTGTGTGAGAGAGAGTGTGAGCGAGAGAGAAAGTGTGAGTGAGAGAGAGGGAGTGCGTATTTTTGTGTGAGGGAGAGAGAGTGTGAGAGAGAGTGTGTGTGTTTGTGTGAGAGAGAGTATTTGTTTATGTGAGAGAGGGAGACTGTGAGATAGAGTGCATGTCTGTGTGAGAGAGATTGTGTGTGTTTGTGTGTGAGAGAGAGAGAGACTGAGAGAATGTGTGTTTGCGTGAGAGAGAGAATGTGAGAGAGAGAGAGAGTGAGAGAGAGAGTATGTGTGTTCGTGTGAGGGGGAGTGTGTGTTTGTGTGACAGAGAGTGTGAATGAGAGAGAAAGTGTGAGTGAAAGAGAGGGAGGGTGTAATTTTGTGTGAGGGATAGAGAATGTGAGAGAATGTGTGTTTGTGTGAGAGAGAGAGTGTGTTTGTGTGAGAGAGATTGTGTTTATGTGAGAGAGAGATTGTGTTTGTGTGAGAGAGAGATTGTGTGAGAGAGTGTGTGCGTTTGTGTGAGAGAGACAGTGTGGGAGAGAGGGTGTGTGTTTGTGTGAGAGAGAGTGTGTGTTTGTGTGAGAGAGAGAGTGTGAGAGAGAGAGTGTGTGTGTATGTGTGACAGAGACATACTGTGTGAGAGAGAGAGAGTGTGTGTTTGTGTGTGAGAGAGAGAGAGACTGAGAGAGAGAGTGTGTGTTTGCGTGAGAGAGAGAGAGAATGTGAGAGAGAGAGTATGTGTGTTCGTGTGAGGGGGAGTGTGTGTTTGTGTGAGAGAGAGTGTGAGCGAGAGAGAATGTGTGAGTGAAAGAGAGGGAGTGTGTATTTTTGTGTGAGGGAGAGAGAGAGAGTTTGTGTGTTTGTGTGAGACAGAGAGTGTGTTTGTGTGAGAGAGAGAGTGTGTTTGTGTGAGAGAGAGAGTGTGTTTGTGTGATAGAGTGTGTGAGAGAGAGTGTGTATGTTTCTGTGAGAGAGAGAGTGTGAGAGAGAGAGAGTGTATGTGTATGTGTGATAGAGAGATATTGTGTGTGAGAGAGAGTGTGTGTGTTTGTGAGAGACAGAGTGTGTTTGTGTGAGAGGGAGAGACTGTGAGAAAGAAAGAGCGTGTGCGTTTGTGTGAGAGAGAGAGTGTGGGAGAGAGTGTTTTTGTGTGAGAGAGAGTGACTGTGAGAGAGAGTGTGTGTTTGTGTGTGAGAGAGAGAGACTGTGTGGGAGTGAGAGAGTGTGTGTGTTTGTGTGAGATTGAGTGCATTTGTGTGAGCAAGACTGTGTGTGAGAGACAGTGTGTGTTTGTGTGAGAGAGAGAGACTGTGAGAGAGAGTGTGTTTGTGTGTGAGAGAGAGAATGTGAGAGAGAGAGAGAGTGTGTGTGTTTGTGTGGGGGGTAGTGTGTGTTTGTGTGAGAGAGAGTGTGAGCGAGAGAGAAAGTGTGAGTGAAAGAGACGGAGTGTGTAATTTTGTGTGAGGGAGAGAGAGTGTGAGAGAATGTGTGTGTTTGTGTGAGAGAGAGAGTGTGTTTGTGTGAGAGAGATTGTGTTTATGTGAGAGAGAGATTGTGTTCGTGTGAGAGAGAGATTGTGTGAGAGAGTGTGTGCGTTTGTGTGAGAGAGACAGTGTGGGAGAGAGGGTGTGTGTTTGTGTGAGAGAGAGTGTGAGAGAGAGTGTGTGTGTATGTGTGACAGAGACATACTGTGTGAGAGAGAGAGAGTGTGTGTTTGTGTGTGAGAGAAAGAGAGACTGAGAGAGAGAGTGTGTGTTTGCGTGAGAGAGAGAGAGAATGTGAGAGAGAGTATGTGTGTTCGTGTGAGGGGGAGTGTGTGTTTGTGTGAGAGAGAGAGTGTGTTTGTGTGAGAGAGAGAGTGTGTTTGTGTGATAGAGTGTGTGAGAGAGAGTGTGTGTGTTTCTGTGAGAGAGAGAGTGTGAGAGAGAGAGTGTATGTGTATGTGTGATAGAGAGATATTGCGTGTGAGAGAGTGTGTGTGTTTGTGAGAGACAGAGTGTGGTTGTGTGAGAGGGAGAGACTGTGAGAAAGAGAGAGTGTGTGCGTTTGTGAGAGAGAGAGAGTGTGGGAGAGAGTGTTTTTGTGTGAGAGAGAGTGACTGTGAGAGAGAGAGAGTGTGTGTTTGTGTGTGAGAGAGAGAGACTGTGTGGGAGTGAGTGTGTGTGTTTGTGTGAGATTGAGTGCATTTGTGTGAGCAAGACTGTGTGTGGGAGACAGTGTGTGTTTGTGTGAGAGAGAGAGACTGTGAGAGAGAGTGTGTTTGTGTGTGAGAGAGAGAATGTGTTTGTGTGAGAGTGTGTTTGTGTGAGAGTGTGTGAGAGAGAGTGTGTATGTGTGATAGAGAGATGCTGTGTGTGAGAGAGAGTGTGTGTGTTTGTGAGAGAGTGTGTTTGTGTGAGATGGAGAGTGTGAGAGAGAGAGTGTGTGTGTTTGTGAGAGAGAGTGTGAGCGAGAGAGAAAGTGTGAGTGAAAGAGAGTGAGTGTGTAATTTTGTGTGAGGGAGAAGGAGTGTGAGAGAGTGTGTGTGTTTGTCTGAGTGAGTGTGTTTGTGTGAGAGAGAGTGTGTTTGTGTGAGAGAGAGAGTGTGTTTGTGTGAGAGAGTGTGTGCGTTTGTGTGAGAGAGAGTGTGGGAGAGAGAGTGTGTGTTTGTGTGAGAGTGTGTGAGAGAGTGTGTGTGTATATGTGTGATAGAGAGATACTGTGAGAGAGAGAGAGAGAGTGTGTGTTTGTGTGTGAGAGAGAGAATGTGAGAGAGAGAGTGAGTGTGTTCGTGTGAGGGGGAGTGTGTGTTTGTGTGAGAGAGAGTGTGAGCGAGAGAGAAAGTGTGAGTGAAAGAGAGGGAGTGTGTATTTTTGTGAGAGAGAGAGTGTGTTTGTGTGAGAGAGAGTGTGTTTGTGTGAGAGAGAGAGTGTGTTTGTGTGAGAGAGAGAGTGTGTTTGTGTGAGAGAGAGAGTGTGTTTGTGTGATAGAGTGTGTGAGAGAGAGTGTGTGTGTTTCTGTGAGAGAGAGAGTGTGAGAGAGAGAGAGTGTATGTGTATGTGTGATAGAGAGATATTGTGTGTGAGAGAGAGTGTGTGTGTTTGTGAGAGAGTGTGTTTGTGTGAGAGGGAGAGACTGTGAGAAAGAGAGAGTGTGTGTGTTTGTGTGAGAGAGAGAGTGTGGGAGAGAGTGTTTTTGTGTGAGAGAGAGTGACTGTGAGAGAGAGAGTGTGTGTTTGTGTGTGAGAGAGAGACTGTGTGGGAGTGAGAGAGTGTGTGTGTTTGTGTGAGAGAGAGTGACTGTGAGAGAGGGAGAGTGTGTGTTTGTGTGAGAGAGAGAGAGACTGTGTGGGAGTGAGAGAGTGTGTGTGTTTGTGTGAGAGAGAGTGACTGTGAGAGAGGGAGAGTGTGTGTTTGTGTGAGATTGAGTGCTTTTGTGTGAGAGAGACTGTGTGAGAGAGAGAGTGTGTGTTTGTGTGAGAGAGAAAGACTGTGAGAGAGAGTGTGTTTGTGTGTGAGAGAGAGAATGTGAGAGAGAGAGAGAGTGTGTGTGTTTGTGTGGGGGGTAGTGTGTGTTTGTGTGAGAGAGAGTGTGAGCGAGAGAGAAAGTGTGAGTGAAAGAGACGGAGTGTGTAATTTTGTGTGAGGGAGAGAGAGTGTGAGTGAGTGTGTTTGTGTGAGTGAGTGCGTTTGTGTGAGAGTGTGTGAGAGAGAGTGTGTGTTTGAGTGAGAGAGATTGTGTTTGTGTGAGAGAGTGTGTGTTTGTGTGAGAGAGAGAGTGTGGGAGAGAGAGTGTGTGTTTATGTGAGAGAGAAAGACTGTGAGAGAGAGTGTGTTTGTGTGTGAGAGAGAGAATGTGAGAGAGAGAGAGAGTGTGTGTGTTTGTGTGGGGGGTAGTGTGTGTTTGTGTGAGAGAGAGTGTGAGCGAGAGAGAAAGTGTGAGTGAAAGAGACGGAGTGTGTAATTTTGTGTGAGGGAGAGAGAGTGTGAGTGAGTGTGTTTGTGTGAGTGAGTGCGTTTGTGTGAGAGTGTGTGAGAGAGAGTGTGTGTTTGAGTGAGAGAGATTGTGTTTGTGTGAGAGAGTGTGTGTTTGTGTGAGAGAGAGAGTGTGGGAGAGAGAGTGTGTGTTTATGTGAGAGAGAGAGAGTGTGAGAGAGTGTGTGTGTGTATATGTGATAGCGAGACACTGTGAGAAAGAGAGAGAGAGTGTGTGTTTGTGTGTGAGAGAGAGAGTATGTTTGTGTGAGAGAGTGTGTTTGTGTGAGAGTGTGTTTGTGTGAGAGTGTGTGAGAGAGGGTGTGTGTGTGATAGAGAGATACTGTGTGTGAGAGAGAGAGAGTGTGAGAGAGAGTGTGTTTGTGTGAGAGAGAGAGTGTGTGAGAGACAGGGTGTATGTGTGTTAGTGAGATACTGTGTGTGAGAGAGAGTATGTGTGTTTGTGAGAGAGTGTGTTTGTGTGAGATGGAGAGTGTGAGAGAGAGAGTGTGTGTTTGTCTGAGAGAGAGTGTGAGCGAGAGAGAAAGTGTGAGTGAAAGAGAGGGAGTGTGTAATTTTGTGTGAGGGAGAGGGAGTGTGAGAGAGAGTGTGTTTGTGTGAGAGAGAGATTGTGTTTGTGTGAGAGAGAGAGAGTGTTTGTGTGAGAGAATGTGTGCGTTTGTGTGAGAGAGAGAGAGTGTGAGAGAGAGTGTGTGAGAGAGAGTGTGTGTGTATGTGTGATAGAGAGATACTGTGAGAGAGATAGAGTGTGTGTTTGTGTGTGAGAGAGTGTGAGCGAGAGAGAATGTGTGAGTGAAAGAGAGGGAGTGTGTATTTTTGTGTGAGGGAGAGAGAGGGAGTTTGTGTGTTTGTGTGAGTCAGAGAGTGTGTTTGTGTGAGAGAGTGTGTTTGTGTGAGAGAGAGTGTGTTTGTGTGAGAGAGAGAGTGTGTTTGTGTGAGAGAGAGAGTGTATGTGTATGTGTGATAGAGAGATATTGTGTGTGAGACAGAGTGTGTGTGTTTGTGAGAGACAGAATGTGTTTGTGTGAGAGTGTGTGTGAGGGAGAGTGTGTGTGTTTTTGTGAGAGAGAGAGTGTGAGAGAGAGAGTGTATGTGTTTGTGTGAGATTGAGTGCATTTGTGTGAGAGAGACTGTGTGTGAGAGAGAGTGTGTGTTTGTGTGAGAGAGAGAGACTGTGAGAGAGAGTGTGTTTGTGTGTGAGAGAGAATGTGAGAGAGAGAGAGAGTGTGTGTGTTTGTGTGAGAGAGAGTGTGAGCGAGAGAGAAAGTGTGAGTGAAAGAGACGGAGTGTGTAATTTTGTGTGAGGGAGAGAGAGTGTGAGAGAGAGTGTGTGTTTGTGTGAGAGAGATTGTGTTTGTGTGAGAGAGTGTGTGCGTTTGTGTGAGAGAGAGTGTGGGAGAGAGAGTGTGTGTTTGTGTGAGAGAGAGAGTGTGTGTGTATGTGTGATAGAGAGATACTGTGAGAGAGAGATAGAGTGTGTGTTTGTGTGTGAGAGAGAGAGAGAGACTGTGAGAGAGAGTGTGTGTTGGCGTGAGAGAGAGAGAGAATGTGAGAGCGAGTGTATGTGTGTTCGTGTGAGGGGGAGTGTGTGCTTGTGTGAGAGAGAGTGTGAGCGAGAGAGAATGTGTGAGTGAAAGAGAGGGAGTGTGTATTTTTGTGTGAGGGAGAGAGAGAGAGTTTGTGTGTTTGTGTGAGACAGAGAATGTGTTTGTGTGAGAGAGTGTGTTTGTGTGAGAGAGAGAGTGTGTTTGTGTGAGAGAGTGTGTGTTTGTGTGAGAGAGATTGTGTTTGTGTGAGAGAGTGTGTTTGTGTGAGAGAGAGTGTGTTTGTGTGAGAGAGTGTGTGCGTTTGTGTGAGAGAGAGTGTGGGAGAGAGAGTCTGTGCTTGTGTGAGAGAGAGAGAGTGTGAGAGAGAGAGTGTGTGTGTATGCGTGATAGAGAGATACTGTGAGAGAGAGATAGAGTGTGTGTTTGTGTGTGAGAGAGAGAGAGACTGTGAGAGAGATTGTGCGTTTGCGTGAGAGAGAGAGAATGTGAGAGAGAGAGTGCGTGTGTTTGTTTGAGGGGGAGTGTGCGTTTGCGTGAGAGAGAGAGAATGTGAGAGAGAGAGTGTGTGTGTATGTGTGATAGAGAGATACTGTGAGAGAGAGATAGAGTGTGTGTTTGTGTGTGAGAGAGAGAGAGACTGTGAGAGAGATTGTGCGTTTGCGTGAGAGAGAGAATGTGAGAGAGAGAGTGCGTGTGTTCGTTTGAGGGGGAGTGTGTGTTTGTGTGAGAGAGAGTGTGAGCGAGAGAGAAAGTGTGAGTGAAAGAGAGTGAGTGTGTATTTTTGTGTGAGGGAGAGTGTGAGGGAGAGTGTGTGTTTGTGTGAGAGAGAGAGTGTGTTTGTGAGAGAGAGAGTGTGTTTGTGTGAGAGAGTGTGTGAGAGAGAGTGTGTGTGTTTTTGTGAGAGAGAGAGTGTGAGAGAGAGAGTGTATGTGTATGTGTGATAGAGAGATATTGTGTGTGAGAGAGAGTGTGTGTTTGTGAGAGACAGAGTGTGTTTGTGTGAGAGGGAGAGACTGTGAGAAAGAGAGAGTGTGTGCGTTTGTGTGAGAGAGAGAGTGTGAGAGAGAGAGTGTGTGTGTATGTGTGACAGAGACATACTGTGTGAGAGAGAGAGAGTGTGTGTTTGTGTGTGAGAGAGAGAGACTGAGAGAGAGAGTGTGTGCTGGCGTGAGAGAGAGAGAGAATATGAGAGAGAGAGTATGTGTGTTCGTGTGAGGGGGAGTGTGTGTTTGTGTGAGAGAGAGTGTGAGCGAGAGAGAATGTGTGAGTGAAAGAGAGGGAGTGTGTATTTTTGTGTGAGGGAGAGAGAGAGAGTTTGTGTGTTTGTGTGAGTCAGAGAGTGTGTTTGTGTGAGAGAGTGTGTTTGTGTGAGAGAGAGTGTGTTTGTGTGAGAGAGAGAGTGTGTTTGTGTGAGAGAGAGAGTGTATGTGTATGTGTGATAGAGAGATATTGTGTGTGAGACAGAGTGTGTGTGTTTGTGAGAGACAGAATGTGTTTGTGTGAGAGTGTGTGTGAGGGAGAGTGTGTGTGTTTTTGTGAGAGAGAGAGTGTGAGAGAGAGAGTGTATGTGTTTGTGTGAGATTGAGTGCATTTGTGTGAGAGAGAGTGTGAGCGAGAGAGAAAGTGTGAGTGAAAGAGACGGAGTGTGTAATTTTGTGTGAGGGAGAGAGAGTGTGAGAGAGAGTGTGTGTTTGTGTGAGAGAGATTGTGTTTGTGTGAGAGAGTGTGTGCGTTTGTGTGAGAGAGAGTGTGGGAGAGAGAGTGTGTGTTTGTGTGAGAGAGAGAGTGTGTGTGTATGTGTGATAGAGAGATACTGTGAGAGAGAGGTAGAGTGTGTGTTTGTGTGTGAGAGAGAGAGAGAGACTGTGTGAGAGAGTGTGTGTTGGCGTGAGAGAGAGAGAGAATGTGAGAGCGAGTGTATGTGTGTTCGTGTGAGGGGGAGTGTGTGTTTGTGTGAGAGAGAGTGTGAGCGAGAGAGAATGTGTGAGTGAAAGAGAGGGAGTGTGTATTTTGTGTGAGGGAGAGAGAGAGAGTTTGTGTGTTTGTGTGAGACAGAGAATGTGTTTGTG
Source organism: Cetorhinus maximus (assembly GCF_964194155.1). NCBI lineage: Eukaryota > Metazoa > Chordata > Chondrichthyes > Lamniformes > Cetorhinidae > Cetorhinus > Cetorhinus maximus. Next base: position 62,198,478 of record NC_135888.1, on the reverse strand, counting down.
TGAGAGAGTGTGTGTTTGTGTGAGAGAGATTGTGTTTGTGTGAGAGAGTGTGTTTGTGTGAGAGAGAGTGTGTTTGTGTGAGAGAGTGTGTGCGTTTGTGTGAGAGAGAGTGTGGGAGAGAGAGTCTGTGCTTGTGTGAGAGAGAGAGAGTGTGAGAGAGAGAGTGTGTGTGTATGTGTGATAGAGAGATACTGTGAGAGAGAGATAGAGTGTGTGTTTGTGTGAGAGAGAGAGAGACTGTGAGAGAGATTGTGCGTTTGCGTGAGAGAGAGAGAATGTGAGAGAGAGAGTGCGTGTGTTCGTTTGAGGGGGAGTGTGTGTTTGTGTGAGAGAGAGTGTGAGCGAGAGAGAAAGTGTGAGTGAGAGTGAGTGTGTATTTTTGTGTGAGGGAGAGTGTGAGGGAGAGTGTGTGTTTGTGTGAGAGAGAGAGTGTGTTTGTGAGAGAGAGAGTGTGTTTGTTTTTGTGAGAGAGAGAGTGTGAGAGAGAGAGTGTATGTGTATGTGTGATAGAGAGATATTGTGTGTGAGAGAGAGTGTGTGTTTGTGAGAGACAGAGTGTGTTTGTGTGAGAGGGAGAGACTGTGAGAAAGAGAGAGTGTGTGCGTTTGTGTGAGAGAGAGAGTGTGGGAGAGAGTGTTTTTGTGTGAGAGAGAGTGACTGTGAGAGAGAGAGAGTGTGTGTTTGTGTGTGAGAGAGAGAGACTGTGTGGGAGTGAGAGAGTGTGTGTGTTTGTGTGAGATTGAGTGCATTTGTATGAGAGAGACTGTGTGTGAGAGAGTGTGTGTTTGTGTGAGAGAGAGAGACTGTGAGAGAGAGTGTGTTTGTGTGAGAGAGAGTGTGTGTTTGTGTGAGAGAGAGAGAGTGTAAGAGAGAGTGTGTTTGTGTGAGAGAGAGTGTATGTGTGATAGAGAGATACTGTGTGTGTGAGAGAGAGAGAGAGTGTGAGAGAGAGTGTGTTTGTGTGAGAGCGTGTGAGAGAGAGTGTTTGTGTTTGTGAGAGAGAGAGTGTGTGTTTGTGCAAGAGAGAGTGTGAGCGAGAGAGAAAGTGTGAGTGAAAGAGAGGGAGTGTGTAATTTTGTGTGAGGGAGAGAGAGTGTGTGAGAGTGTGTGTGTTTGTGTGAGTGAGTGTGTTTGTGTGAGCGAGAGTGTGAGAGAGAGAGTGTGTGTGTATGTGTGATAGAGAGATACTGTGAGAGAGATAAAGTGTGTGTTTGTGTGTGAGAGAGAGAGGGACTGAGAGAGAGATTGTGCGTTTGCGTGAGAGAGAGAGAATGTGAGAGACTGCGTGTGTTCGTGTGAGGGGGAGTGTGTGTTTGTGTGAGAGAGAGTGTGAGCG